>NC_135523.1:8067500-8367500 GCF_051989575.1 Stigmatopora nigra | reverse complement strand
GACATACGAGCAATTTGAGATGAGTAAAATTTTGAGCAAATCCAATATCCTGTTTTTGGTGTTTTCTCAGAGGGTTGGAATGAATTAATTTGTTTTTAGTTCATTTCTATGGGAAACATTCATTTGAGTCACGAGAAAATCGACATAAGAGCTCCGTCCCGGAACACATTAAGCTTGTTTCTCGAGGTAACACTGTATAACCACACGTACAAAGGAGGTATAAATCCAATACTAATGGTAACCTGTACCTTGCTCAGATAAGAGTATAAAAATACCGGAGCCCTGTGCCCAAGATAGAAATCATAAAGATGCATGATGCACAAATAAATGTCTTGTAAATTTGACACACGATAGATAAAAGTGATGTTAACAAGCTTTCTGAGTTTGAATAATTTAATATAAAATTCCCAAGTATATAAAAGGAGACACAAAACCTGTGAAAAACAGTGGATTAGTCAGCAAAATGCTGTGAAACGCGCCCATCTTAATTCTCAGATATCAATCAAATACCACTACTGAAGATGATAGTATTTCCACACAATATTTGAATTATGGTAGGTTAGGGGTGTGAAATCACACTATGAAGCTCAAATTCAGAATTAAATGGTTACTTAGGATTGTATATAAAAAAATAATTAAAAGTAGGCCAACCCTGGCACATGACAACTGAAGGACAGGACTAGGTAAAAAGTAACTATTCAGTGAACATTTAGAAATCATTTATAAAAAGCTGGTAATTTCAGCAGTTAAAACAACTCATTTTTCTATTCGTCTGAGTCGGGAAACTTACAACATAATTGCACCTAAAATGAGACATTAAGGGCTATGCTCAAGCAAATAAAAAGGACACATTCTGTTTTGTATTTTTGTTTGTTTTTTATGTTGCTGTTACTAATCATCTGATTTTCATAATATTTTATTCTCTTTTTAGTAGATATAAGCCTTGTCTCACTTTTGGGGTAATTTAGTATGGGGCCCATAGTAGGTTGGGACAGGCACAGGTATATTTAATTTCAAAGAAAAATATTAGATTAAATCAATGGGCAATGATAGCAAGATTTTACAGTGAATATATTTTTCAGTCTACCTGACACAACCAAAGTACTGCTTCCTTTCAATGTCCTTAAACGTGTTAGAGTAACATGTAATTTGTCAACATATTCAAATACTCATGTCATGGAGCACCTGAAGAATGATGCAAAGATAAGCAGTGGTATAAAAGAAATGTTAGCACCGTGCCATCAGTTAGGCTTTGATCATTCACAGTCATATCACAGATGCTCTTATCTTCACTTAGGCTGGCAAGAATCCGAACAATAGGATAACATCAATCAAGACGGCCGGAACAATTTACACATGAGCACACCGTTGATGGACAGGCTGGGATGTCAAATGCACATCACACGTTTGAGTTAATGTGTATTGAGAAGTTTAACTGCACACATGGCTCAACATTGACTTGGCGGTATAATGAGCTCCCAATGGGTGTAAGCACAACTAATCCTCTAGATCTGGTGTGATTAACATGGCATGACGCAACCATTAGACAGCAGACAGACACCACGCGTGTGCGCATTTAAGCAGACATGATCTAAAACATTGCTTTCAAATTCAAGGCCCTAGGGCCATGCTTTTGTGTGGCCCAAAAATGCAAATATTCAACTTTGTTTCGCACAAAACAGCAACATGTCAATCTGACATCGGTTGTAAAAGTAGTTGAATTGTTTTTCTAGCCATTTCCCCTTTTTTTAAACACAATGGAAAAGAAATATTTTAAAACCAACTTTGTACCTGACATATAATATAAGGATTTGTTCCATTGTTTTGGAGGAAGGTGATTTAATGCAAACATATAGCAAGTATGACATTTGGCCTGTTAGCATTAAACTGCCTCATTACCATCTAGTTTGCACTGCTCATTCAGTGGGACTTAGTCAAATATTTGGAAGACTACGTTTAGCAGGAGAAACTTTGGGTTTTGGATGGTTTGTCCGCCATAGTATACTGTGTATATACACGCACACCAAGACACACAAGCGTGAACAGGTATTACTTTCACAAGGTTAACATCTATCGCCAGATGGGGAATGAATATGACACCCTATTTCCACTCCCATCACCTACACGTGCAAGAGAAAAAGCTTTTCATTAGTCACCTGATGCTGCTCATGCTGCCAGCCTCTGATCCCAACTTGCATCGCTCCAGCTGGGTGGCAACAATCTGACGCTCGGCCTCAAGTTCCCGGGTTAGACGTTCAAACTGCAGCTCCTGCAGAAGCAGAGGGGAGACAGCACACTTTAGACAAAGCACAAGTGCAAAAAGAGAATAATGGAGGTTGTGGTGAACATGTGTTTGGATTAGTGAACCTAACAACATGAGAGACAAAGAGAGAAAAGACAGGAGGAAACAACCAATGCATACAGTAAAGCAACATTAATTCTGAGATAGACTTCCATTTGTTGGTGATGCCTTAGTAGTGAATTCATATTTACACAAAATAGAAAAGTGCTCCCTGGCCAACCAGGTGCTCAAGTGTTGCTGCCTTAATCCATATTTTAATAATACAACTGTCAATTTACTGATATCATTATACTGTGATGCTATAATTTTACTGGAAAGTATGCTAGTATGCAAAGTACTTTGTTTAAGCAAATGCAATGATGAAATATTTGCCTGAAGTTATGAAGACATCACACAAAAATACAACATCTGAAATGAGGTGTCATCATTTCTTTTCAATGAAATGTGATCAGGGGGGAGATATTGTGATTGGTTGAAAATAGTCCAAATGATGAAAATCTCCTAATCCCTTTGCCAACACTGCCACTTGAATAGTTGAAGCGCCATTCTTGCTAGTGACAAAAATAGCCTCAAATTCTGTCAAGCATTGCACTATTAGGTTTTTGATACGAGCACAAAAGAAAACAAAAAATGTGTTTCTAAAATATGTTTTAACACCCCTTCACTGGGCGCAGGGCCAAATCTAGATTTAGAAAAGTGGGGGAAATTACAAACCAAATCAGCTCAGCCTAATCTATTTCCCATTAAAATTTAACATTTCCCTGGCAAAACAAATTTTAATTTCATTAAAAGATTGCCAACACTGTAGGGGGAAAACCCAATATTACATTTGGGATAGATCCTATTTTATCCTACAAATCAGTATTTATATTTTTGTGGTTTAAAACAAATTAATTTCTTACAAAGGTACCTAAACCACATTTTTTGTATGCTTTACTATGTGTGCTATTTGATAATCGGGCAATTTATTGACTAGTTAGTTTAGTAACAGTTGAGCAATGAATTAGATGGGACTCAAACCATGAAATGAGGATGTGCATAGCGTGCATAGTGGCATTCAGAAGTGTTACATTCAGGTGAATCAGATATGCATGGATCAATAAGTACAAGTAATGTACCACTCTTCTGAGTACAGAGAGCATTAAAGTGTGTGTATGCATGTGTGTGAGAGAGATGGAAAAAGAGAACATAGGAGTGAGACATAGGTAGAATGAGAAGAACGAGTGTAAGGGAGGGAGAGCGAAAGGTAAGAGAGAGTTGTAAAGAGTGTATGTGCTGGTCTGATTGGTTTTCAAAGCCATTTGAAGCGCTGCAAGACTTGATCCTCCAGTCGCTATCGCTCGTCTCCAAGCTCAATCCCCTCAACTCCTCAACATTACAGCACAGTGCAATGCAATAAATCTCCCTCAACATTCTCAGTAAGCAGTTACTCATCAATATGCACACTTAAATTCCTTTGTTGCATGCTTTCTGTGTGCACACAAGCAACTTCAAATTGAAAATATTACTGCATTTTTTTGCCAGCCAGGTTATTAAACACAATAAAAGCAAACCTTTAAAAATCTGACATTCTAAAAGGTAAAATGGCACATTTTCATATTTACTGGCAATTTCTACAATATAGTGCAGTGGCACCTCTACTTGAAAAAAATGATGATTGGTAGAAGTACTTTTGTAAAAGGAATTTTTTGTAAGGAGAGGCGCATTTTACATGTAAAAGCCCTCATCTTTTCCGAGGTGCCCAATGCTACCAACTAAATAAACTCTTTAAAAATTGTAAAAATGTACCAATGAGTAGGAAATATATGACAAATGCGCACAAAAAGAAATACAAAAAAAGACAAAAAGAAAACTATTTATTAAGCCATGACTCATGCCAAATGATGATGACTGCAGATGGTCGTTTGTCTGTATGCCCTATGGCTGACTAGCGACGAGTCTAGGGTGTAGTCTGCCTTTCACCCGAAGTCAGATGGCTGGGTTAAGCTCCAGCAAACCTGCAACCTTTGAGGATGAGTGGTAAGGAAGATAAATGAATGAATTATTTAGCCATTAATATGAATATTTTAATGCAAAATAATTTCCCATTGTTGTTGAAGGGTGAATGTGTCAGTGGGAGTGGAGGAGGAAACTGGCAAAATGTACAAACAAATGGAATTGTAAAATTAGAAATTCAACAGAACTTTCTTTGAGCCCATGATGAAAAAAAGAAAAGTTGCATTAAGCACACTAGGAAAAACTCACGAAACATGAAAGGGATATAAAAAGCATGGGGACGCAGCCAATGGGAGACCAGCAAGGTGGGGAAACAGCCAATGGGAAGCCAGTGAGGTGTTGGGAGATAGCTAACGGGACACCAACTATGTTGTGCCTAATTCAAAATGAAATACATGATACAGTAAGTGTATTTATGTGTCAAGGGATGTTTTTTTATTTTATTTTACAATGTTTTTATTCATTCATTCATTTTCTGAACTGCTTCATCCCTAAAGTGCTGGAGCCCATCCCAGCTGGCTTCGGGCCAGAGACGGGGTACACCCTGAATCGGTGGCCAGCCGATCGCAAAGCACGAGGAGACGGACAACCATTCACATTCATACCCAAACCTAGGAGCAATTGTCCAATCAGCCTACCTTGCAGGTTTTTGGATTCAAACCCAAGACTGCAGAGCTGTGAGGCCAACGCACTAAACACACTTGCCGGGCCGCCTAGAATTTATAATCCGTAACTTGAATGTCTTTCATATTTTGAGGGTTAGGAAAAGTTTTCCCATAATAGTATATTTCTTGTAGAGTCATTCCTAAGTACAGCTACTACTGTACCTGCTGCATTGTATTTGGGGCCTAACATGGATGGACAGAGGGTAAGATAAAATATGACTCACGGGCAGCTTTGAATAGGATAAATAGAAGCCTTGCCCTCTCACTTTGTTAGTATAAAAATAAAAACAATGTGGCTCTTTCTTCACCGGAGACAAATGGTCCTGCTCCCCAGCATAAAGACGCCGCGTGGCTTTCTGAGTGTGATGGTCTCTGTGTGTGTCTGAAGATAAGGCCCAATCATTATAAAGTGGCCCATGGGTAGCTATTAGCAGAGCTGTTTTTGGATGGGAGACAAAAGGCTATCAAACAGAGCTCTGACCTTCTCTTTGAGACGTGATGCTCCTTCTCGCAACCATTCCCTCTCCATCCTCAATCAGCAGTCGGAAAAATGAGGGGAAGGAATGAGCGGGGAAAAGGACGCGTGAATACGAGCTGGTGAAAAGGTCATGCCGCTCTGCTTCGATGAATGCCGAACACAACCAACACCATAGACACACCCAGACACACACGTCACATTCCTTTTTTCAAGTGTTCAAATTGCAGAGACTTATTCATGCCCCTTTCTTTGAACTTGTCACCACATTAATGAGTGCAAATTTGAGCAGGGTGAGTGGGTCACTACCTGGAGGGGAAGACAGTGGTTTGACTAAGGCAGGGGGAGGCAAACTCTTCCACAAATGACCGCAGTGTGTGGGGATTTCGTTCCAATCTATAAAGAGGAAACCTTTCCACAAATCTGGTATCTTAGAAGTGCAATTATTGGATTGCCGTCAGATGCTTTTTGTTTCAGCAGAAACCCCATTGGTTAAACTGCCTGTTCGGAATTAGTTGGAACAAAAACCTGCACCCAAAGTGGCCCTTGAGGACTGGTTTGCTCACCCCTGGACTAAAGTGAGGAAACTTATATGAGAAGATGGCCACAGGGAGGAAACTTGATCCTTCCTTCTAAATACTAAAGATGGAGAGGGAAAGAAAATAGTTGGGAAACAATGACCACATGACCTCTCGCTTTTTCTCTCTTGCTGTTTTAAGTCTGTGTTTTTGTTTTTATTGTTGTTCTAACTTTCAATTTGTGCTCTTATAATAAATAATCTTCCTCTTCTAATAATAGGGGAATAATTTATTATACAAAGGTCACAATTTGACATGTAATATTCATCTTACAACCTTAACCAAAGTCTTATATAAGAAAATAAGGATATTCTAGGAGTGGTAACAAGCCCAGCTTTTTAAAGGAGACTAAAACACAGTTGTCAAAGTTGGTGGGGGGTCCTTATTTGCCAGAGGAAGAACTAGTTTATAATTTTAAAGTGATTGGTCAAAATATGATATTAATACAAGAATTCAAGGTATTTGGGGTTTTCTTTGTCAACCCCATGGATTCCTTTGAGACATTTCTGTCCCTGGGCATTAAAAATTTGTGTAAATTTATGAATGCTAAACTTTTTGGAAAGTGATCAAATGACTACCCAAGTATTGGTGTAAAATAGACGTTCTATGAACACAATAAAGCATTAAGAGTAACATTTACAAACTCGTCAGTTTGATAGGATTATTCTGGTTAATAACATAGTTGAACGCAAATGGGTCTACATGTATGCAACTTTTGAATACTGATATTCAACTTATGAAAAACTAAAAAAGAAAAAACTATGTTGGCTAGGCATAAAAAATTGTCTTAGCCTTCAATTACAGATGGACAGAAGCAATAGCCGCATAAGAATTATATCAACCCAACAGGAACATAATCAAATCCATTGTATCACTTGTAAATTCGGAAAATAGATGGATGAAACATGGATAACATCAGATTAATTCTGAAGTTATTTTCAGCAGCTTCAAAAAATTATTCTGTTTCAAGAAAACAGAGATTAAAGTCTTCCATCATCTGACTTTTTATTAAATATTGAAACAGCACTCATGAATTATCAAGATGTTTGAGAACCAACACCAGAACACCAAAAGCAGCTCCAACATCTTACACGTAACGTAAGCTTTCATCATACTTTTAATGAGAGTAAACTAAAATTGAGCCACAATCAAATAAGCAACTAAATTCGAACCCATTCCCATCAAGGGGAAATTGAGCATCTCACGAATGCTTCTATAAGCCATACACCATTCCCAGCTGCTAGAATTTATCAGGCACACCTGACGTTACAGCATCGCAAACTCTCTGGAGTACAAAGCAGTAAAATTCTTCTTGACAGGAGAGCTGAAATTGATTTTTTTAATACCTATAAATGAACTAAGCGACTTTGGGCTTGTGAGTGGACACGGTGATGTGTACAAATGGCGGCTTTGCAAAAATACTCGCCGGGAACCCTGTCAGTTCTGTTTTGAGGAGAGTTGTTGCTTATTTAACTTTGAGCACATGAAATAGATGGACCTTCATCACATTTTGGAAGGATTATGCTACATGCATTTCTACTGAAATTTCCTAAAATTGTGTATCATGCAAAGAAGAGTCACTCACATACACACACAGAGGACCAAACCCAAGCGTCCAAAGTGATTATGCTTGCCCCTCCCTTCTATGTTTGGATGCCATGTATGTGTGCTTTCTGAAAATAAATTGGAACAAACAAGGGCGTTGGTTCAGAAGTGTCAGCGTTCACTTTACCAGTAAAGTCTCCTCTCGTTATATGAATGTCTAAAGGGCTAACCTGGGAATTTAGTATATATTTTTTAAATTTACAGAATGAAAAACAATGATAGATGTGGGAGGGTCGTTATTCAGAATTGTGATACATTTCATATTATGTATGTTTAAAGTTGACTTTTCGTAATGCCTTTTTTTACTCCTGGCAGAAATTAATTTGTTATATTCCTAGTTACATTATTTGTTACATGTTGTTCCCACTTTAATATTGCCTGAACTGACTTATTTTCTAAAACAAAAGAAAACATTTTGATATGGAAAAAATAATACCTTGCCTACCCTTGTTCACGCTCTGTAGATTAGTACAACCTGGATGAATGAGAATCTTCACAGACACACCTTTTAGATACATAGAGTTGGACTACACATTTAAAAAGCCAGAGTTTTGGGATGTAACACTGTCAGCAGCTGGCCCATAACAGTTTTATATGCATTATAAATATTCAACACACAAACACACCAATACTCTGTTAGATCCCCCCCTCATTAAATTATTTAGGAGCTCAGTAGGCAAAATGAACGCATCTCTCTTTGTTTCTGATTTTGTTCTGACTGCTCTCATACATGGTCCCGTCTCCTTTTCCATGAAGTACAAGTTATGTCCACGTGTGTACAGTTGAATGCTTTTGCAAGGGTAAATAGTAAATTTGAGTCTTTAAAAAAAAATAATAATAATAACAATACATATAGACTCAGCTTGAAATGGAAATAATGTGATCTTAATATGCCTTTAAGCATAAAAAAGTGATTTTTTAAAATATTTATTGTCAATAAAGGCTCAGAGAAAGGATTTAGAATGCAATTATTGCAATCTGGGGAAAAAATATTGGTTGTAAAAGAGTAAGCGTGAAGCCATTCAAAGTGCCTGCTTAGTTTAATCCCATGTCAAAATTATTGCTTAATGCATAACAAGAATATGGATGAAATGTGCTGAGAATTATAATTGATTAAAATTATAGTGTGCAGTAAATACCAAGCACTTCTTTCCTGTATTTCGTGATTATCTATTCAATTTAAATATGACCTCTTTGGGTGCACCAGTGTGATACAGAAAATCACAGTCATTAACTATTGTTAATGTTCAATACTTTATATTGTATATACTGCACTTGTAACATGTACATGTAAACATAAGAGAATTTTAAATGGGCGAGCAATAAATGATCAGCAACTTATATTCACGCCATTTACCTTGTGCGTTCATCTGCCAAATAGCTTTTGCATGCGTGATTAAATGAGTGCATTGGTGAGGTGCTTTAGTGATTAACTCATCTGTGATTATCTGTCTCTGGCAACTGATTACATGGATTTTACATGCAGGTCACCTAACTCGAATCTCAAAAGTCTTTCTCTCGGGCAGCGGTTAGAAAGTTGGTAAGTATTTGAATTGTGATAGACTGTAATTACTGCTCGTAGGTTTAAGGAGACTATTCAATCTATACACAAAAAATGCATAAACTCCTAACTTTTATGCGGGCAGTCTGGGTTCGATCCTCACTTGAACGACAGTGTGATTATGAGAGTGAGTGATCATCTGGCTTACTGTGTACCCCTGCAACCCTTTTGAGACTGGGCGGTATGGGAGATGAATGAATAAATAAATAAATCCTGTAGAAGCCTATCAATGAAGTGTTTATTGTCTACTGGCCTATGGGACATTCTCAAAGGGCATCATGTCGAATGCGATCTAATTTAATGTTTGAAATTGATGGGTAATAAGTCTGCAGGTTTGTTTTTAACATAAAAATTAGCTCATTATAGTAAATCATATCATTTGTCTTCCATGACCGTGTTAAATTAGCAAAAGATGACGTGAAAGGTATTTAACTGCCTGACAGCACATATTGATTCAATTAAATTCTTTATATGGAGCAAGAAACTGAGCAGTATTGAAAAGACGAACAGTACTGTCCATTGCTAAAAACGATAGTAAGGTCTTCAAGGTCAAAACTCTTGAGGTATTTGATCAATGAAATTGTGTTTTAAAAGGTACGAGAAATTTCTACACTGGATTAAGGGGGGATCGATCGCGGTCTATTGCCCTTGGTCAATCGGGGGGAAATCACCGGCAGATCTACATCTATAGTATTTCACGGCAGCGTTACGGTTCATGCTCCCCGAATATGGATTCGGCCGCAGACAAAATGTCATTTGGAAAATGTCAACGCCTAAATGCCATTGCGGCTATGTATGTGTCCAAATTTGTGTCTCGGGGAGTGTGGCTGTGGGGGTGATCTCTCATACAATCACACGTACAGATAGCAGCACCCAGTGATGCATCCAGAATACGGCTATCATTTCTGCAGAAATGATTGGCTGCCAAGGACAGAAGGAACGGAGTGTCCAGAGAGCAAAGGGGTCTCAGTGAGAAGTTTAATTATTGAAGAATTAGCCAGTTTGATGAGTAAAGAGAAATTTAGTTATATTAGGGTAGGTAGGTTACTAATTTGGGGAGTTAGGAAAGGCCAGTGATGCGTAAGTAGACAAATATATGTTGCATGGGGTGAGATAGATAAGTTGACAGGGGAAAGTAAGGTATGATGGTGTTGAAAAAGATATAAATGTACATAGGTCGGCCGTACAGATGGGCATTTTACTAGTTATAAAGATTCAGTGGATAACTAAGTAACCAGATGTTTAGATAAATGACTGACAGGTAAGAAAGTTTTGAAAGTGAGTTGGTCGAATACATGTCTGGATGGTTGGGTAAGTCAGATATATTGAGGTATACTGAGAATGTTGTAAACATGGCCAACAGTTTCCATTGCCAATATGGCAGAAATGAACAGTTTGCACACAGCATGGCAGCGACAACCATAATAGTGCCATCACACAGGCTGTACTACATAATTATACTGAATTGAGTGGCGTGAAAGAGAGCATGTAAACAGTTCCCAACTTGCTTTTTGTGCAAACAGTAGGAAATTATGGTACCTTCTACTGGTACTACTTCCTTAGTTAAAAGCCAAAACAAATTTGAATAACTGGAATTGAGAGAAATTTTGTGGCACTTGGCAAGAAACATTGCATGGCTTGGTGGCTGCTGGAAGACAAGACACAATGAGGGAAAAATCCTGAACATAGCAGGGAACAATAAATAGTCCTAGTCCTTCATCTCTATGCTCTGATGTCATAGGACACTCTAGTTGCCCAAAAGGTCATTCATCCTCTGGTAATCAAAAGCACTCTTCTTGACAGATTAGCAATGGCCATAAAAACCACTGCCTGCAAATGCACTACAGTAAACATACTGTAGGGAAATGAAAATACTTTCTCAGCAAAAAAGTAATAAAATGATGGCTATTGAGTGGACTCTAAGCAGCAAATATGTAGTTTGAGCATGCTTGAAGGCTGCAATTAAATTGTGTCTAATATAAAAGCAGGACTTCAAAAAATGTGTAGGGATTCAAAGAGACAAGCCAATGGCAAACTTCTCTTGTTTGTAGGGCTGTGGAAATTGAGAACACACTCCAAAACTAACACGGCTCTGTTTGCTTTGAAAAGAAGAGGTCAAAGACAATGCAGGTTTAGAGTTGATCGTGTTAGTGCATGTATCTGTATAAATCTCAAGGTAACTGGTAGCTTGCAACCACTTTGCCCTCCGAGACACCCAGCCTTTGGCGAAACTTCCAATTGCGAGCATTTACTCTATCTGCTGTATGTTAAACTACTGCATATTTGCTTTGTGAGACAAGGCGGGCCATGTTGGTAAGTCTCCGCTCATGTGTGCTAGAGATATTATGCAGGTCCCCAAATCTAAACAAGAGCGACAGCTATGACAATGATAGAATTGCAGACAGGCCCTTCGGCGCAGCTTTCTATGATCGGTAAAGGGCTTAACAAGCATCCCTGCCAGCTCCTTTCTTTACAGTTCATTCACATTATTCAAATAAAGCATTCATGATTCACAAACAGGGATTTCTGAATGTATGTGTGTGGCCAACTCACCATAAAGCAAATCATCAAAATAGTAAATGCAAACAGATCAGAACAGTCTTTACCTGCAGATTCTGAAAAAACAGCTAAATTTCGACAATTACCACCATGTCCTGAGCAAACAAATAAAAAAAAAACACCCCCCCCTAATGCATAGATGACATATAATGTAAATGATCATAATAGTTTTACATATGAGCCAACCCAGTTAAAAATTTAATTTGTAATAAACACTGGAAAATATGTCAATTTAATTGCCATTTTTCCCATATGACAACACAGAGGATTAGAAAAAATAGAATGCAATATCACTAGACATTCATCTAAAATACAAATAGATAGATAGATTTAACTAATCAACAATTAATGATTGTAAAATTAATCAACAATTGACATTGATATTCAATGAACAATTTACAGAATTGTTCAGATTAGTTTAGATTGACATGTACATTCAACTCATGATTTACCAAATAGTTTCTATATTAAAAAAAAACCCTCCTCTTAGCCTTATTACAGAAAATATTTCTGATTTATGCAGTCATCAATGATAGAAGACTGACTACTCTTTTATATATATATATATATATATATATATATATATATATATATATATATATATATATATATATATATATATATATATATATATATTTTATATATATATATATATATATATATATATATATATTTTATATATATATATATATATATATATATATATATATATATATATATATATATATATATATATATATATATATATATATATATATATATATATATATATATAAAAGAGTAGTATGTATATGTATATGTATATATATATATATATATATATATATATATATATATATATATATATATATATATATATATATATATATATATATATATATATATATATATATATATATATATATATATATATATATATAAAATTGTATGTGTTTTATGGTTCGAGAGATTAGTACTGTCAGAGCATCAGGAATTGTACACAGTGTATTATTAACAAAGGTAACCTAAACGAAATTGACCTTAACAGTATAAAATCATGGTCCATTTAACATGTTTCCTAATCGTAGATCAAAAGCTTTAAACAATAGTAAAATTGCTGTTGTTAACTTGAATGGATAAATGTTTGCGAAACACAAGGAGACATTGTTGATGCTCAAAATGGAATAGTCTTTGAAATGCAACAGAGTAAACACAATTAATGCCCACAAATACATACATACACAGCATAGCTTTTCATAAACCATATGTACGCACTATATAATGTACAACAGTTGATGATAGTGCCGGCCTTTGAACGACGCGTCTCATTAGCAGGTTGTATCCACAAACAGATTTAATCTCTAAAGGCAAATAGAAATCTGGCGACTGTGCACTAATTGGCAAAAGAGAGGCTGTCGCCAAGTGGAAGGAAAACACTGTAACCATTTCATCTCATTAGAGAGTGAGAGTGCGAGAGAGAGAACAAACTGAAGAGATATTTTGACGAGAATGCCAGAAGAGAGGATGGATCTGAACTGGGGGAAGGCTGGAACGATAAGATAATGAAGAGAAAATGTGTATGCAAATTAATGGCGTACACAAAATCACAGACACAATCTGATGACAGCCTGTATGCATGATGGAAGTGTTGTATGGCATTTTGAATTAAGCAGTGGATGTTCACGACTGAACTGATTTTAACATACGTGTTAATTCCTCATCTTTGTTGTGTGCATCTAAAACCTCCACAGAAAAACCTTTATTTAATTACCTTACAGTCACATAAACCAAAACTAAGTATGTTTCACTCTCTTACGAAATTAATAGAATTCATATTGATGTTCATAACATTAGATAATAATCGTCGCTGAAGGGGGGTTACTTTTCGTCACAGCAAGTGAGTGAGTTCAATTGTATTATCATACATTGTTAACCACATTTTGCTTTTAATTACAATTCTTTGGCTGAATCATTTATTGCAGCTTGGCAAGTTTGGCTGTGCACTCCCTTGTTGTTTGGCACATTTCAATCAGACCTTTAATTATATAACACTTTTAATGCACATTTTTTTGTTTTTACATTGATGCATACATCATGGTTTATGTTTTGGGTTCTGATCATTCTTGTTTGTTCGTATGTCATGTTTGGGGGAGTGATTTGGTTTCATTCAGTTTTGTGTATCAGTGTGTCTCATCCTTGTATCCCTCAATTCATTTCAGATGTTGTTGCCTGCCTGTTGTTGTTGTTTTGACCAGTCAGATCATGTTACAATCTCCCACTACCCCCAGTGTAGCGGTTAATCCACTCCTGACTTTGGTGTGGGCATCATAAAATCATTTCCTGCTCATTGGCGCCATATTTTTGTGCAAATGGTTGTCGTCCCTGAATGTACGCACAACCAATGCCTGGCAACCAGTTTAGAGAGTAGTCGGCCTTCTACCGATGTCAGCTGGGATATAAGATCCAGTGCTCTGAAACCCTAAACAGGAGAAGTTGAGTTGAAAATGTATGAATAAATGGATTTACAAGTACCGTCTTTTTGGGGAAGGTTTTTTTTAAATAATATTATCTTTTTGGCGTTTACTTACACAATACATACTAAATATTTTTTACCTAGTGTTTTATAGTAGAAATACAGCAATAAAGCATGATCAAATTTAATTTGATAAGTCGCATTGAGTGTTTTATAATAGATATAATTCATAACCATTGTTAAAATGTGCATGATATATTATTCATTCATTTATCATCTGAATGACACATTCTCACAAGGATTGGAGGGGTTGCTGGAGCTTATTCTAGCAGACTTCAGATGAAAGGCTGACTAGAACCTAGACTGGTCGCCATTCACACGGCCAATCACATCACCACCAAGCAGGAATCGATCCCATGCTTGCCCGCACCAAGAGACAGGTGAGTGAACCACTACACCATCAGTTGGACATCAAACTTGAAGGATGATTAATAATCTACAAATATTTGAGAACAATTCAATGAGTCTGACATTATTTGTAAACCAGAGTAAACAGAGTTTCAATGCGCAATGCAAGTAATGATTAGCGGAATACAAAACATAGATTCATGGAAAATAAAAAATGCCATAAATAGCATCAGTCAAATTCTATTTTTGCTTAGCAAGATTGTATATCGCTCCAGTGTATGCTCAGTTTTATTTGGCATATACACGTGTGTGCGCGGGTGTTTGTGTATGTGTTTCTGTGTGCTTGTGAATGAGAAGTTCTTATCTGTCAAGTCATCTCATCCCTCCTGGCAATGCATCATTAGGCAAAAACGTGACACCTATACTGAATTATAGGACAGCAGGAGAAATAATGTGGGAAGAAAAAATGAGGTAGGGAGGGGAGAATATGGTTGGAAACATGCCTTGTGTGAATAAGAAGATATCATATGGGCTTTATGAAGCGAAATGAAGGGAAGCGAAGGGGAAGAAATAAGATTAGATCAACTAAACTCTAATGTCTGTGTAAAGGCATGGTTTTTAACGCATATTACATTTAACTTTTATTAGAGTCCAGTATCATTGTCGACAGAGTCTACAGAAGTGAAGTGTGCGATAGGGGTTACAGAAGGGATTGGTGTTAAAGTGGGATTGTACCAGGTCAGATGCGAGCCACTTTTTGTTAGCCATGGTGATAGACAGACTGATTGATGAAGTGAGACAGGAAGCTCCTTGGAATATGATGTTTGGAGATGATATTGAGATCTGCAGTGAGATCAGAGAGCAGGTAGAGGAAAACTTAGAGAAGTAGAGATCTGCTCTAGAAAAAAAAAAGATTGAAGGTGAGAAGGAACAGAATATGTCGGTGTAAATGAGAAAACCGCCATGTTACAAAGATGAGATTTTAAGCAGGTAGAGAACTTTAAGTATCCATGGTCAACAGTGCAGGCGGATGGAAAATCTGGATAGGAAGTGAACAACTGTGTGCAGGCAGGTTTGAACAGCTGGAAGAAAGTATCAGGTGGGTATATGATAAGAGATTCTCAGAGACAATGAAAGGAAAGGCCTACATCAGTGGTCTCCAAACTCCACCAGTTCACGAGTCACCTGGTGCCAGTCCGTTAGAGAGATAAATATTAAGCCTTTCAATCTCTACTTGAAATGAGAGAAGTTGTTATAATAATAATAATAATAATAATAATAATTAATAATTATATTTGAGACCTGTTTTTGTTTGTTTGATTTGGCGTCGTGGACGTCTTTTGTGCACCCTGCACAATGTTGTCTTAAATTGTCACCCTCCCCATTAGCCGATCTGGGAGAAAAAAAGAAAGATATTTACCGGTCCGCGGTGAGAAAAAGGTTGGAGACCGCCTGTCCCCAGGATAATGGGGTGGCCAGCTATGATGTATAGCTTGCAGACAGTAGCTCTAAAGAAAGGACAGGAGGTGGACCTAAAGGATGCGGTTGAGGTTCTCATTAGGAGTGACCAGGTTGAATGCGATTAGAAATGAGACAATAATTGGGAGAGGGAAGATTAAACATCTTGGAGAGAAGGTCAGCGAGACCAGACTTGGTTTGGACATGTCCAGAGAGATAGGGAGACCACCCCTCCCCTGAATGGCCAATGTGTAGTAGTAGAGTCTAGTTGTAGGATGCAATTATAATGGAAATACTATACACACAGTAGCATTTTGACCTTTTGTTGTATTGTATTGTAACATTTTTCAATTATAGTGTACTGTATACAGCGAGTGCCACACATAGTTGTGCAAATGCTTAATGTTGGTGGGTAAGCGGCTGTATTCAAGACAGCTACAGAATGAGTCAGAGAGTATTTAAAAGTGTTTTGTTGGCTGATTTAACCTGCAGGAATATACTACAGTTGGTTTAATGTGCACTGCTGCCAAGAAGGACAAAAATCCTCTCTGTGTCTCGTTTTTGGAAAGGCACCAAGGACTGACTCATTTGACTGTGCCAAGAATCACTGCTGTCAACGGCAATCAGGACCACAACTAAACTATCTCATGGCCCGCAATGTCTGAGAAAATAACTGTGTAAGGAGCTTGATTGTCTGGATTAAAATGGGTGCGAGCATTACCGGATATACAGTCTCGTCAACTGTTTAAAAGTTCAAGTGATGTATAAAACGCTGATTCTTAGCCAGTGGCGGGGAGAACCCTGAATCACATTTAGATATCATAGCATTGACCAATATGTTGGCCACATTAAATAAAAGGATCTGGCCTGGAAAAAAAATATGTACCTGATCAAATGTCTTTTTTTTTTAAGTAATGCCAATGGAGCAAACTTGACTAATGTCTATTTTTTTTAACTCTGAGTAATATTGCTTAAAGCCAAGCAAAACATCATATTACCTTGCAAGACCTAAGTTCATCTGGAATGGCTCCATTAAAACAGTCAAATTATTGAAATATACTTTATATTGCTTTTACACAGACAGTTGAGTCTTTGCAGTGACTTCTTGCACATCAAGTGTGAAATTGAACAACCAAGTAATTTGTTAAGTGCTTATTTCCGACAGTGAGTAAGCCAATCCATTGCAGGTGTCCATATAATTTACATAATCACTGACACACAATCAATTCCTCTCACCATGACTTGGTGGTCAAGTTCCTAATATGTCATTGATGAAAGATGTATACATATCAGCATTGGAACATACAGAGGAGCTTTCATGTCGAGACCATTTGCCAAGGTGGCAAAGACTTGTTTTAACAAACATTCAGTATTTACTTCTCATAACCATCACATACGTGTTGATATTTGGCATATTTGTGTGTGCGCAGTTTGACGTGCTTATCGACCAAAGGCCAATTTATACTTATGTTGATTCAAACCAGTAAATGTTCGTATTTATTGATGTTTTGTTCTATATGTAAAATATCTAAACAATAACTGCATGTAAAATACCCACCAACAGTTAGGTTTTACATGTAAATTATATCTTATGTGATCTTATGTCATACTTTTGTTCAGGGAAAACGAATACTAACTCGGCAATGACCTAAACATACAGAGATGTTTCACTGAGTGAAGAGCAAGGCAAGATATGCGTTAAAGAAGGATCGTGAGGTGTTGTTGAAGGGTAGCGTACAAAAAATGCCAATGCTGGATACAATGTGTCCCCTAGATTTGCCATGTGACACCATCCTTTATACTCAGCAGTTTAAAATGCTGAGCTCGCTTTATCCTCTCCACAATACACAGATACAAACTGACCATGAAATGCTATAAAATGCTCATGATACATCTAGCAACTGGCAGAATTGATACTTTCATTAAACCAAAATCTCACCAGTCCCAATGTACCCGCAGGCCAGAATAAACGGGCTGTGCAGCGAGCAGATGCTAAGACATGTGTGCAACAATCACAACAAATGTGATGTAAACCACAGTGCACATGTGCAGTTCCATTTCTGTATTTAATCTAGCCTGAGGCTACCTGAGCATGCAAAGCAGCATATATTACTGTGGCTCTTTCCCTAAACACAAATTAAATATTTCTTATGGGGGAAAAAATAACAACTGAGGAAACTAAAAATAAGCTACCAAAATCATTACTCTCTTAAATGCCTCACATTACAATGTAATCCAGAAATAGTGGACATCATCAGGCAAAAAATGTCAACACATCACCTTTGTGATTTGTGGAACTTGTTTTACGGCGCCTCATACGTCAAGAGACTGGCCGTTAGTTATTAGAGTATGTTCGTTATCGATCTGTGCTGTCAGACGATTAGTGGAAAATTATGGCTGGGGAATGAGCTTTTCAGTTCAAAACAGATTCCTCACAGCTTCAGGTCCGCTAACAAAACAAATACCACATAATTCCCAGATAAAAATACTATATTTTGAAGACAAGTCGCAGGAGCCAAAAAATACACAATGAAGAGAACTGTAGCCTAAACCTGACAAGGTCAAGCGGTGTTGAAAATGGATAGTTCTTAGTAAATATAAGCTGAATTGACAACTATATAAAATAGGAATAAAATATAATACCACTGCAATTCCTAAAAGGATAGTATGTTTTTCCTTTATAATTACTGTAAAAGAAGTCTTAAGACAAAGGGCCCAAATACAAGGAGTATGCATTACTAATATGAATTACAGGATGATGGATAATGGAAACTTAAAATGCATGAAAGCGCCCCAGTTCACTGCCAGGCCTGTTTTGGCATATTTTAAGTGACAGGAAAGGAACTCTAAGATGATAATCATATACTGTGATCCTTCACCACTTGGCGGCTTCAGTACATCACAATTTGTTTTTGCATTAAGAATAAAAAAAAGAAAATGAATGACATTCACATTGTTGTTTGGACAGAGCATAGCCTGTTTATATTCTACATAGTTATAATTTGCAATAGATATAATAATTTCCAAATGAAAGTATTATTAGAGGCTTGATTATGTTTGCCCACAGTTCTGCTTTTCACACTTATCTTCCCAATCCCATGTTACTGGAGGTGCCACAAGCAGCATCCATTCAGCCTGCTGTTATCTAATTGAGAGCTGGGCAGAAAGCATTGTAGCGTTTTGGCATTTGTTGCAAAGCAAGGGAAGAGGGCATGAGGGACAGACGTGTTAGTGAGCGATAGCATGGATAATAAAAGGCATATGGATATCTCATTTGAGTGAATCCAAGTATCCTAAAATTAGAAAACGTGACAACCTGTTCCAATACCTTCTCTTTTTGAGACAACAGTCTTTCTATCCGATATTATTTCTCCATATAGTGACTTTCTATTTTTGTCACTTCAGTCTTCTTATAAATCATTTTTGAACTTCCTGCCACCTTAGACCCGCGTTTCCTTTCATCCGTCCACTCATTTAGAGTCTCTTCTTTCTCTTTCACACGTAGCAACCTTCCATCAGAGCTTTTTTCATACCACCGGAGGCCTTTGACGCGTGTGCGTGTGGGTGTGTGTATGTTCAACACCACTCTGGGGAGAATCATGAGCGATAAAAGTCAGTATTCATTGGGGTGTGACAAGGAAGGAGAGGAAGTGAGGAAGATGACATGCAACAGATCTGCTTTTACACGCACACAGATGACTGTATTAGCATCGCCTTGAACTCAAGTACCTCAAGCTCAAAGCTAAAGGATAAAAGGAAGGACAGAAATGTCAAGACTTTGATAACAAATTTTATCCAGGTATTATAGCAACCTGTAAGCTCAAAGTGCAGTCAAGTAAGGCAAGAGAAACAAACAAACCGAAAATAACAAAAGAAAAAAAAAGGTTTGGAGCTGCTGTCTTACACAATTAAGTTGCCTGTGTGGCTGATTAAGATGTAGAGTGACATTTTGTACCATCTGGTGGTTTACCTGCAGCCACTTGAGCCTACATGCCAAACACTCACTCCTCCACAGTCACTCTGTCATCATCTCATCTTCCTCAATTATACGCACAATAACAGGATTCCCCTGGTGTTGCCTTACATTAGTCACGTTTCAGAGTATATCAATTGTGTTTCTCCTCATACATGTGATTTACTATGCGAAATGTTTAACAAAATTATTTTTTTCCAAATGTATTAGTCTTGTAAGCATAGGGACACTTATTTCTAAGTATAATGTGCCCTCTGTTGAGTTAATGTAATTTGAGTGACACTTGAGGCATTTTTAACAATGTCCTCAATGAAAATTAGATCTGTCTACAACAGAAGTGTTTTGAATTCATTGCTGAGACATTTTATTTTTAAAATTGTACTATCAGAAAAGCCGTCACAAGGTATAGTGGTTCACTCTGAATGTATTGAGTTGATGTTCTTTTCTTAAATTAAGCAACAACTTTAGAGTGTACATATACTGTACTTAGAGTGCAGGAACACAAACACTCAGTCCTTTCAAATGTAGCTTATCACCAATTTAGACAGGAACACCCAAGCCATCCACATTAGGAGCTACCACACAGGGACACGGACCCATTCTCTCCGAAGTGGAGAAAAAGCTGTGCAGACATTTCTCGTGATTTATCATGAGGAGGAATTGTGGCTAGGCACTCACAATTCTCCTGACAAAAATGTTGTGCACAATATAACCCGTTGTTCAACACTGCTAGCCATTTGGAATTCTTGAAGACAACCAATACCTCTTTGCAAGAACACAAGCCAGAACAAGTGCCCTTTAAACGTCTTCCTTCGCCATGAAAAGCTTTGTGGTAAAAAGTCTCGAGTGTCATTTAACATCCAAAGGTTTGCTGGAACATTCAGCAACTTTGTTCATTGTGGTGACTATGACAGACAGAGTTGTACCAGATGGTTTTCTTTCATGGTGATGAAACAGATGTCCATCATGAGTTGTACCGACTCACAAAGATGACAATGAAACTTGCCAAGATAAGAAAAGTTTGAATAATATTTGAACAATTAAGCTATGCCGAGTTTCTAGATCAGAAATTGGATGGTGGGCCATTTTCTTAATTTACACAATAGCTTCACAAATTACATTTTGTTTTGTCACATCATTAAGCTGCACTTTAAATTACTCCGCTACCATAAAAAAAATGTTATCCCAAGGAATGATGATGATAACAGAACCAGGACAGATAAATTTGGGTAATTTCTACAAGGGCATTAAACATGGTTTGCTAACATGGTTAAAATAGGAAAAAACCCTGGAGCAACTGACAATCAAAACTGAAAAAGCAGAAGTTGTTTCATAACCTCTCAAATCTTTTTGACACTTAAAATATCTCTCACCAAAAGGAAGTGTGATTAATACACTGACAAATATATGCAGTTTAAATGTGTTATTTTGTACGAGGGAAGAAAAATAAAGAAATGCCAGAATTTCTAGAAATTGGCAACTCATAGAACAGACAATATAAAAATGGTGGTATGGTGTTGTAGCCAATCCAATGTGTATTCCAGATTGCCTGTTCCACCTCAGGAAACTGGTAGTACCCATTGTCCAATGCACCTGTGGTAGAGTTTATCTGTGCGTGGGTTTAACTGACGTCAAAGTCATTACAGGGATAGCGCATTTATAAGCAGTGGCTGAAGCCCTGTCAAGTTGTCACTCAGTTGTTGCTATTGCTTTTCTTCTTGTGTACAATAATTTTGAAGTACTACTCCTCCATTGTTTCTGAACCAATCATCTTAAAACCTGATAGGTAATATGTAACATGAACAAAACCCTCACAGGCCCGGGTAGAACATGCAAACTCCACACAGGTAGAGTGACCTGGATTTAAACCCACGACACCAGAACTGTGAGGCAGACACGCTAACCACTCACCCCCTGAAAGCACATCCCTTATTCAAAACAATGTGTGAGTAAGCATGTGTAAATGCCTCGATGGATGTGCATGTTTACAAGTTTGAGACCATGTGGTGAAAATATGGACTTCTTGCTCTAATTGGATTTATTGTCCAGTGTGCTGGGGGAATGTCAAGTAAAATTCTTTCAGGGTGTTAATTAACAGAAATGCTTCAGTGACAGGGCTCTTCCCACAGCTGGCACATTAGCTGAGCATGCCAAGTGCACACCGTCTAACTAAAAACCTCATTCTGCATGATTTGTAAAAACGGGGGTACAATATGCATTGGTATGCTAACTAGAAGGCAATGGCAAGATACAAATATTTAATATAAATCTTCCAAAAGGTCAATCATGTAGTTTTATCCATCGCACATCAGTGGCTGTATGCCAAATGGAAAATAAATGCAAAAAATTAAGCTGGGTATCAAAGTGATTTAAATGATGTCCCTTGTTTATTTCTTAATTAAATTATCCAATTACTTTGTTGAATTCTTTCAATTGATCGATTTTTTATACAACATATGTACTGATAAACAAGAGTTCAATGTTTGATTGGATTATTGTGAGATTCTTGTTATTCTGACCGATTCTGTCAGCGTGTCAGGAGATTTGTGGTGGAACCAAAACAAGAAATCAATGCAGTTACGCTGCTTGTTAATACACAGATTTATTTGCTGAGCTGAAATTACGTACAAAAGAGGCAATCTTCTACCAATGCCTGATTAGGGGAATCAAGCAGTTTGTAGGCATGTATACGATTCATTTTCATCAATATGCTGGAATTATTTGTATTCATTATTCGCTCTGCTCAGCTTTCCTTTTTAGATAAATTGACCAATGGGCAAAAGCAAACTGCATATTTATCTGTCGTCAATGGTATCCAATTGCGCATCATTATTGTTATCTAATCATTAAAATGTATTAATCATAAAGACTGGAATGATTAGTTCAGTGAAGAATATTATAGGTCAAAGTGGGGCAAATAAAAGATACTGGGAGGCAATAGGGGTACACAAAATGACAGCAAAGTGTTGCAATTTTATGGGAAACATGAAGGGAGCAGAGGGAATAAAAGTTATAAAAAGGCAGTTCAACACAGAGTTTGTGAGGAAAGAAGACAAATTCCAGAAACAACAAGTACAAAAAGCAGATAGAATAAAAATGAGGTTAACTAAGAGGAAAAATAAGGGAAAGTGACAGACAAGTTACTGGGAGCTCACTCGAGTAGTAGTTCTAAAGATGACAGCAACATGGGGAGCAAAAGTTCTTTAGAAAGTTGTGGAAAAAGATAGAGAATGAATAAAATGTAAACTAACAAAAATAACAGCTCTAGAGAGAGCTCAAGGGCCAATGAAACAAGTGTACAGAAGAATGTTGAAACGGTAGATAATAAAAACAAGTTATTCAGAAAAATAAATAACAGAAAAGTGTGGAAAATGATTTTTTTCGGAGAAAGTCTGACAGTTTGAACTGGTTCTCGATGAATATAGAAAATATGTTTGAAAAGTTTTAACATGGAATAAAGTGAAGTTACCCATGATGTTCTTGATCAAAGGTCAGGATCTTTTGGCTGAGAGAACCATATGTGATTCATATTTGTAAAATTAGAAGTATTTTTGTCTGCATGATTTTGGTGCTTTTGGTGCAATTTTACAAAAAGATTTGTAATTCTTAAATAATATTGTTACACTGTTCTGAGCATCAATGAGTATGCATGCTCAAGGGACTGTAATCGATTTAAAAAAAATTATATGATTAAAGCGGCGCTCGAGGTAGTGTTGACTTAGCAGTGATGTGCCAACACGACATTCCTATTGGTGCATTCGGGATTCAGCTCTCTCATCAGTGATTTCTACATTTAACTTAGAAGTTAGGAAGTTATGCAGCCATTAAAATAGCCATTGGTCTCCTACCCCTGCTCTGGATGATGGAATCATTACACCTTAAATGAAGGAAGGAAAATATGTCTAAAAAGATATACTTTTGTATGGATGTGAAATATCATATTTTTTCTTCCATCAGGAAAAAGACTTTTTCCATGTAATGCAGGCCGCAAACAAAACCAATAACCAACAATAAGTGACAAAAACTAAATGTTATGAAATAACATTAATCAGCAGCCTGGTGGGCGAGTGGATAGCGTGTCGGCCACACAGCTCTGGGTCCTGGGTTCAAATACAGGTTGGTCCACCTGTGTGGAATTTGCACGTTCTCTCGGGCCTGCGTGGGTTTCCTCCGGGTATACCAGTCTCCTCCCACATTTCAAAAACAGGCATAGTAAGCTGATTGGACACTCTAAATTGCCCCTAGTTATGATTGAGCGAAAATGGTTGTCTTTCTCCTTGAGCCACCAATTCAGGGTGCCCGCCGCCTCTGGCCTGGAGTCAGCAGGGTTAGGTTCCAGCACCCCCCACGACCCTAATTAGTATAAAGCGGTTCATAAAATGAGATGAGATTAGATTAATCAACATTGCCTCCAAGCTACTGATGGTGATGGATTTCTACGCAGCGTAAAAATGGGCAAATGTATTTGAGACAATCACCATAGCGTAGCAATGACTTCACAGTAAACAACAAACTGAGCTCATTAACACTGGTTAGATGCGCATCTCTAGCAGGGCTGCGGCATGGTGCTTTCTCTGTGGGAATGTGTTATTAATTTAATAGAGTCAGAATACAGTGAGAAGTTGAATGATGAGTGGAGGGACAACATGGGAATTAAACAAGAAAGTGAAGGAAAACAAAAACTTGTTGCAAAAGAAAAAGATTGCCTGATCTCTTGTTTATTTCCCAGAAAAGTTAAATGACAGAAACATTCTTCATCAGCTAGTGTCTATGCTGTGAAGATGTCAACAGAGGCGGCCAGGCAAGTACATGTGAGCAATTTATCTATTTAGAATGCCAAAGGGAGCATATAAGCTATGGGCAGTATAAAATAGAAACAAAACAAGAAGGCAGTGATGGAATACCCAAATTCACCTTGAACCATGACACTATAGTTCAATTACTCTTTGCTATTTTACAAACAATTAAATAAAATTTACTGTAGTTTGTGCAATTAGGATTTGGGTTGTTTGCCAAGATGGAAAATCCCGATCTTCGGGTAAGAGAGCCAATGAGTCACACATGAAGCACACAAACAAAAAGAAAACAAAAAACTATTCAGAGCAACATTGTCCAAAAATAGTCGGTTTGTACTCGTGAGATGGTCAAGGTGTCATCACCAGCTGACTATAATTTCAGGAAGTGTATTCTTTATTCGCAGCTCAATACATGCTGGCCAAAATTGTGGCAAAATGTGTATTTTCTCCATTTTAACTAGTGGATTAAATTCAATGCAGTCTGGTTTTTCCCATTTAGTATGAAATAATAATGAAAAATAAATTGCAATCAAAATAAAAGGATGTATATTATACTAGTATGTTACCTTTAAAACAATTAAAAGAGGTTTGAAGCTTAATATTAAATCTTACGGAAAAAAAGAATGCTAAAACGGGCAAAACAAACTTGTAATTGAGAGCATGCTGTTTCTCAGCAGTTTAGTTTTTTCCGGAAGCAAAAATCAATAAAAAATCCAAACTTTGTCACAAAAACTCAGATTAAAATACATTCACTGACACAACCTATTGAGATCCACTACACGAGCTGCACAGTTTAGTTTGGATTTACACCTACATTCATTGCATATGTAAATTTTCATTTTTAACACGCAGTTCCTGAATTGGTGGTAACCTTATTTTTACGCCCTCTTTGGAACTTTCGAGCATCTCTCCTCCGAAAAATGTTGCTACACAATGAGCACATTTCTGCAAAACATGATTCTGCCCACATAAACCATCTATAATAACACTCGGGATAAATAAGTTTGCAGAGGCAAGCAGATGGCATGGCAAATATATTTCCTTAATGGCACTTTCCATCATAGCAACGTCTATCCATTTTGTCATTTTGGAATCAATAGGGAGAATGACAAGTCAATTTTGTAGTTTAAGTACTTGGTAAAGTTAGGATGTTTAGTATTTATGTTTGCGACTTTGGTGGAATAGGGAGCAGATGAAAATTCAAGATGTTCCAACCAGGCTCTGGGAATAAAAATAATTCACGTATGAAATTTATATTTTACAGATAATGCAAACCAGACATGGCCACGATAATCGAAAAACTGCAAAGACCACCCCTATTTTTACTAACATAGTACATGTTTTCTACTACAATTATCATAAAGTATATTTATTACATATTACAGTTATACACGTGAAAATAATGTAATATAAAAATATATCAATAATATATATAATTTAAAAGTTTGCATTATTCGCCACATCATTATTCTTTGACATTGCAACTTTGCTTCTTCCTCTGTGCCATTTAACCGATGAATTCCAAACTCGAATTCTAAATAAGTCAAATCGATATAAATTCGTATCTCTAGCTGTCATCTGCATGAAACATCTCTTGACTTTCTCATTCTGGCATCCAAACATGATTTAATTCCAGATTCTTTACGAAGGCTTTTCAGTACAACAAGTCAGTTAGACATTATCAGTAATCCTGCTCTTTGTCGGACTTAGGATTCGACTCATTTCAATTCTGTTGTTCTTACAAAGTTGATCAACAAGGGCTGGTATAGCGTCAGCGTTCAGACGGATGCAAGAATAAAGGTGGAGGCTAAGTGATTAGAAGAGTGATTGCTTCACAGGAGTCATGTGTAGCCCTAGAGCAGACCTGGGCAATTAATTCCACAAAGGGCCACAGTGGGTGCAGTTTTTCGTTCCAACCCATAAGAGGAAACCTTTCCACCAATCCAGTATCTTAGAAGTGCAATCAGTAGATTGCAGTCAGTTGCTTCTTGTTTCAGCAGAAATCTAATAATAGTTAAATTGTCTGGGCTGGATCGGTTGGAACAAAAACCTGCACCCACAGCGGCCCTCGAGAACCGGCTTTCCCAGGTCTGCCCTAGAGGCTAATAAGACAAAACCAGGTGGGGAAGCAATGCTAACCCACTGATAACACACAGTCAGACTTGCACTAGAATCATGCAGAGTTACATAATCGCACAGCTCTGTTTCACCTCCATGCAGACATATGGACACACAGTTGGCTTCAATTATGGCAAAAGTAATCACAGGTACACATCCTCCATCCCGCACATATTGTAACTTAGGGAGTTGTTTACAAGGAGCTTTTCCCAGGTCTTTGTGATTAAAACGGCCACAAAGCACTCCTGACACTCCATTACCCGGCATGCCTTGGGTAAAGCAATAGTGTACATATTGATTTCATGCCTCATTACATTTTCATGTCATAGTTCAGGCGAGTTCTACAGGATGCAATATCATTCGGCGATGACGAAGCATGAATGTGGGGGAGACGGCTGACAAATAACGAATGAATACCTTATTAATGCGTTTGGGACTGTTGCAGCATCATGCCTGGCAAGTTGTGCAGTGCTCTTGACCCAATTTATGCTTGCTTGAGGCTCCAGTGGAAATTGTAACCATTTTTTTCCACAAATAAATACTCTCATTTCAAACACCCAAACTTCAAACCTTACTTCAGCAAGTGAAGAATGACTATGTAATCTCAGAAAAATGCATATACTTGTTCCAAGTAAAATGTTACCTTTCTGTTTTTAGTTGAGTTTGCGTTCAACCAGATTGCCGCTTTAAATGTTAGGGTGCATTTCAGTTTAAAAATATTTCTGTCATCAGATTTGAGAAATTATCTTTGCCCTGTATATTGATGCTTAGCACAACATCGAAGACCAAACAAAAGTACCCAATTATTTTTTTCTGATAGCCTTACAATAAATACTACAAATTTAGTATATTAACTATATTAACAGAAGTATTTGCATCAGTGTGGGGAAATGTGTGATTTCTTTCTAAATGACTAGGTTTCTCAGACTGAAGGATATATTTTCAATGCAATCTGGGAAACATCTTATTCAAAATTCATAAAAAAAATAAGCACAAGCCTATAAGTGCTTGCCCACCTTTGTTTTAATGAGATCACAGATCACGCAAGAACATCTCTGCCCTAAAGGCTTGTTTTTATGCAGCTGGTTAGTAAAATAGAATCTGTATGTGATACTCTGTTTTAAATTTTAAGAAAAGGGTGTGTCACAGGTATAAAAAAATATATATAATAAAATCCTTGCGTGGACCAGACTCAACAAAACCCTGTCATTATCGTGGTGTAGGCCGTGTCATGCTTATTTAAACTGTTAGCAATGGCAGAAAAGGGGGACTAACGAAACTAACGAAAGCCTACCACCTACGCATTCTTATTCTGACTGTATGGTGTACAAACACATTTTGCTCATTCTGTTTTTGTTTTTTTTCTTCTTTAGAAAGTTTGTTTGAGAGCTTCTCAGCTAGCTTTTCCTGTACTGGGTCATTTATTTTTGCCGGAGAGTGTACAAACAGAAATGTGCTGGCATTCCATATTCACTTCAAAAAGTAAAGGGCAAGATTCATGTAGTTGGATTCAGACTTTAGCAGCTTTCTTTCTCTAGACTTCTTTAATTTATCTTCTCCATCATTATCTTTACTTCTATACACTGCATTTAGAGTGTCTTCGCCCACAGTTTGTTTAATTCAACTATGCTTTTGTTTAGGTAAAATAACATGTGAAGTGCCACTCTTAGTTCATTTAGTAGGAACCACATTGCTTTTTCACTGAGCAAAAAGATGTGAGAAGATATTGCTGTGGCACAGCTCATGCGTGAAAAACCATTACAAGTCACCTTGGCAGCATTTGTGTTGTTTAAAAGCCACTCAGTCTCGACCTGGGTTACTTCCCCAGCAATAGAATTGCGGCCAACGTTTATCAATGTATCGTGTGTCCTGAAAGCTTAGGGGAACACGCTGAAAGAAATAAAGTTTCTTCACTGCCATTGTAGCAGGTTTGACTACACAGTGAAAGCAAGAAATGTACATCTAGTATCTACTAATGTAACGGTAACCCTCTTCAACTATAGTGTATGGTCATTTTAAATAAAGAACTGACAATCAGCAGTCAAGAGAGTTGTTGTTGTGAGAGTTTGTGGAATAGGAAAGAATATATATTTCATTTAAAAGGCTAAACTGCAACAACAGAGACAGCCAAAAGACCAAGCAGCAATCTCAAGTACAGAATGTATGAGCTTGTGTGCACTGAACAAGACCTTGCTTCTGTCACTTACACAAACTCCAATCATTGGAGCCCCTTTGATGGTGGATTTGTGGATTATAGAAACTATCAGATCACATGCAACAAGCTTAGCAAGGAAATGAACCCAAGTGCGGTTTTAGTCATATGCAATAACAAAGACAAAATGCAGTTGTATAAAATATTCTGCAGTAGAATTTGTGAAACAACAACTGCAAATTAAAATAAGCCATGCAGGAATTAACTTATGACCACTATAACTAATTAAGTCTCGAAGAATTACAGTTGAGATAAAGTGTGCTCCTTCAGATTCTTCAATTGAGCAGATCATGTAATCAGCAAAGTGTCATAAAAACAGGAACATTTAACATACCTTACCAAACTATCAATGATTTTTCCTACCATCAATAAAGAACTAGTCAACAAAGTTTCATCACTCCAGCTTTCAACTACCAGTCACCTCACATTATTCTTATCTTCTTCTTTGGTGAGGATGGCCTTTAACAAAACACACTGATGATCATTGCAATCATAATTTGGTGTGAGTGAGGTTTTTGTGTGTCACAGGTTTCCAAAAATGTCACAATACTTTCTCACTAAAGCACTCTAATTTTGGGATAAATACCACAGCTAAGGCGTTTCCCCCTGTCCTTTGATGTCTTTGATTCCAATGACATTGTAACCACACAAATTGATCCACATTACCAAGATGCAATTAATCACTATTAAACACTTCATGGGTAATGTCATAAACATCCTAGTATGCAGCAATAAATTTGAAGGTGATAAAAGCACATCACCTTATCACTGAAAAACTTTCGGGGAAGAAGCCCTGCAGCATGTTAAGGAACACAGCTTTCTTTTCCAACTGATCATAACATTGGATAAAAAATCCATGCAGCATTACAATAAAGCAGGTTAGCAGCAGTTGGTCTGCTGGGGTTCCCCTGGGGCAACCTGAGAGCTGATGCAACATCCTGCAAAGCATCTCAAGAATCTAAATTGATTACAAACAGGATGAATGGGATAAGTTCACGGTGGACATTTTAGTTACAAATTTACAGATTAGATAAGGGGTCCAATAAAACGCTCACTAACCTATTTTCACCGGTATTGGAGCACTAAAAACTCAAAAATGGTAAACGGTGCCTAATAATGCAGCGCTGCGTACATCAAATTCTACCCTCTGGAAGTGATGTCAAAACAAGTGGCACTTTACCTGCCAGTCATCCTGTGAGTATAAGAGGAGCTTGCATCTGCCTGCACTGTAGTAAGATGAGTGAACCTCTACACCAGGGGTGGCCAACCAGTCAGAGACCAAGAGCCACATTTTTTACCGTGTTACCGCAAAGAGCCACATCACACAGATTTATTGTAAATGTCACACACCAGAATAGTAATGACATAAATTGACTCCTACAGTACTAACAGCACAGGCCAGTCATTATCAACAATGAACATTGTGTGCACTGTCTCACAAAGACAAACTCTCAGTTCAACCAAGTCCACAAACAAAAATATAATAATTTACAATAGCGTTTTTCTTTTACTATGCATGTTACTTAGTGGGACTTCTGTCATAAAATCAGAGCCTATTTTTGCGCAACATTCGCTCCTTGTGAGCTGTCATTTATTATGAATGGCTTTTAACTAGCGCGCCCACCACGTGGGTGTACACCTCGCTCTCCTATTGGCTGCTCCCGGCTGAGCACTCTCGCCTTGGTCTGCCTCGCAGGGGGTGTGGCTTTTTCAGCCGACGCTCGATCTTTGGGATACTTTTTGTGTGCGCGACGCCGTTCATTGTCGCTTCTGGTTCACGGGAGCTCTCCCACTCTGTTAAAAACGTTTACTCAAATGACCTTGCTCCTACTGGGAAACTTTGAGGTGTTTTCATCCCAAGCACATGCGCATTTGACGAAAATACCGTATTGAACTCAAGCGAAGCGCACACGCAAATAAAACACAAATACAAACTTTGATATGGACGTAAGAGCCGCATGAAACCGGGCAAAGAGCCGCATGCGGCTCGCGAGCCGCGGGTTGGCCACCCCTGCTCTACACCACAAGGTGGCCTAGTGGATAATTTATGTATATAAAAAAAAAAAAAAGGTAAAAGAGGGTAGTTGCATCTTAAAGTCACATTCTTAATTGTTGTTTTTAACTTTGAAAATCAGCTCCGAAACAGACAAGCTTACACTTTTAAGTCAGCACAAATTCTATGGCGTCTTTAAAGAAGATTTTTTTTTAAATATGGATTAGACGTATTTCTAAATGAGACTCCCTTTCACCACAACATAGTTTGCATTAATAATCAGAAACTGTTAATCTAATGGTAAGTACAAAATGTGATGATAAGTGTCATCATATTCTGATGGATGGGAATACATGAATTAAACATTAGATTGTGAAATTGATTGCTGATTAATCCTGTCGTGAAGAAATTGAGTGTATGTGTGTGTGTGTTTGTATATATATATATATATATATATATATATATATATATATATATATATATATATATATATATATATATATATATATATATATATATATATATATATATATATTTATTTATTTATTTATTTAGATAGATATTTAAATAGATATATATCATCTATCAACTGGGGTATGCTTCATTTGCCTGCAACCCTATAAAAGACATGCAATACATAAAATGGATGGATAGTTCCACTATATTTTCATATATTTTTAATCATCCTATCAGGTGCCCAAGGAAAGGCTTTCAAATGGGCATTCTCAATGTACATCAAGCAATTTGTGGTAAGTGCGCTAGCACAAGTCAGAGTAAATTGGATATTACTTCATGGTTTAATTAGAGTAAAAACATTTATTCCCTTTGAAGTTTTTATGCGGTGTATGCCAATTACTGAAACAGCATTCAGCTATACAATGAATGAGTCCAAGGCAAAGCACCAATCAACTAGTGCAATTAGTGCAAAAGCAACGTTTTTGTTTTTCCAGAGTGCAATTTAGGATTGTCAAATGCCTTTCGTTTCTAGCTCCTTGGTGTCTCAGAATGTTGCTTTTCCTCTTAAATTAGTTTTTTTAATTAATAAAAAATTCACACACACCAACACGCCGCTAAATGCCATAGTTGTTGACTTTTGCAGTACTCTCTTTCTAACCCATTCTGCCTCTTCCCAGGCACCACAAACCAACCTTGCCACTTGTCACGTTCCAGCTAGTTGGAAAAAGAATCACATGGAGTAATTACCTCGTTTTTATCGACTATTTCAATTATTGCTTGGCAACAGCTGGAGCCCAGTGTTTCCATCCATTATACTTGCACACTTCTTCAGCACATTTCAATCTTTATGTTCTTTCATGCACAGCAGTTCCTTAAATAACCATAATAAAATTATTGGTGTAACTATTTAGAAGGCATAAAGGTAAGATAAAATCAAGATCGCCTTATTTGGGGAATTTTGCAAAAGCCACACCACATACCAATGAGTGCTAAAGTACTACAATATCAAGCGGACCTGGATAATCTTAAAGTGGCACTAAAGTCTCTTTGTTATCATTATTATTATTATTACATAATTTTTCCTAACCTTGGATGCCACTTTACCAGGTTTTTGCTACAATCTATGTTCTAAGTGCACTAAATGTCATTTCCTAACCAAATTTAGTTGGTTCTTTTTTAAGCCCTTCTGCAAAAACAACTTTTTCATTAATATGCAGCTGACTGGAGGTAATTAGTATTCTACTTCTTGATCTAATTAGCCATTGTTGGAATAGATGTGCTGGTGGAAAACCTGTGGACGTATAAAGTGCGTAGTGACCGACACAGACGCAGACTGCATTCATCTTAAAAATGACAGCAAACATTTCTATTTTATGATTATCCAAAAATAACATTTTCCCTTCAGCGAGGTTTTGTACATGCGTGCACACAGATGGGTGTGTTAATTCAGGAGGCAAGCTATTGATTGTTATGACTTTCTGGTTACAAGAGTCTTACTTCTACTTAAAACATTCACTCACTTGACACCAACATCTTGCAGACGTCCAGAGCCTAAGGCCAGACAGCAAATAGCGGTACAGGGGTGGAGGTCATGGAAGAAAAATATGACAGTGACAGGAACTGGTCAAATGACCAAAGCATTGTAGCAAACCACAGCAAATGCACATGTATAGATTTAATAATGCTTCATTTCTAGTACGCTTAATGGCACACATCTTAGAACCAGGAAGTGACGACATCCTTTCTCAGTGCCCTCTTTGTCCATGCTCCACACCCACCAATATTGAAATGAAATTCAATTATTGGTGGGCGTGGAGGAAAACAGTCAGCTACATGCATACTAAAGCACAGTGTGATGCCACAAAGTGCCAAGTTTCAAAACCTACCATGTGCAAAATGAATTGGCAAAAGCAATCGAAATTTTAAAAAAAAATGTAGACCGATAATATGCTTCAACCTTGGTATACTCTCATTTTGACCTACACTAACCTGTGCATTAAATATGGAAAAAAATGGTAAATATGTTACATACTTTATATTCTCTCAAGATGGAACAACAAGCAAACAGAAGAAGCACGCCTTTGCTTCTCTTCACGCCCCATTACTACATATTCACTAAACTCAGACTGTGCGCTATTGCGTCTCACTTTTACCCAGGAAAAGACAGTCTTGACTGATGTGGTGATCATTATTCATGAAAACAGGAACAATGCATCAACCGCAAACACCCAAAGTTCTACACAAGACTGGCAGTTATGTTGGAACCTTTATCTATGATTTTATACATTTGTATAAATATTTCCTTAACTATAAATTATGGTTGTCGCATGACTGTGAAAATTAAAGTTTCTTTAACATTTTGACCATACAATTGTATAGTAATGACTTTGGTGGAGTTGGTACAGAAATAACTGAAGAATCAATAGGAGAAAACTGTTAAAGTGTTTTTGGGAAAGACACTGAGCCCTACCTTTCTCCAATCACACATTGCATGGCAGTCCACTGCACAGGAGTATGAGTGTCAATCTGAAAATGTAAGACTCAAAAAAGGTACGTGTAGCTAACTTAATATAAGATAAATAAGAAAATAAAAGATTTATGAAGAACAAAATCCAATTATTTTCGCTCAGCCATATCAACAGACAGCAAAATAAGCCTCTCACCATACATGTTTAAAGAATTTAGTCATTTTCTATTTTTTTGTGATTGACAACAACATTCAAGTTAGGGACCATATTTTCAGATTTAGACCAAAGTGTTTCATTTCCAGTGTAAATGCCTTATGAGGCCCAGTGTTGTGTATAACAGGAACTTGTACTACCTGCTCTTTGACTGATGCCAGGATGGAGGAGGTTGTCTCAGTCTCTGACCTGTCTCCATTAGAGGCAGACATCACCGGGGGAACCATGGCCCCCTTCTCCTGCTCGGTGGGTTGATCTGGCACCGGCATGGCTGAAATGATCAAAAAACATTAAAAGGTGCAGTTTAGAAAAATAAATAGATCATTAAGTGCATGTATTTGGATTGGTAAAAGGTAATGACTTTTCAGAGCTAAAGCAAGAGTAATTACTATAGGTAGCACCATTACTTTACCATGTTATCTTAATGATAACACCATAATGCAGATAAGGTACATTTCTATATTCAGCATAATGGTGTGTTCCATGATGTTTAAAATAGAAACCAAAGCCCCAAGTAATTGTAAAAACATAATTCAATAGTACTTTATCAATTTTTGGTTTGAATAAAATAATTAGTTCACAATCCAAATTAAGTAAGCTTAAAAAGGTTAAAAGGACATTTTTAAATCATTCTGTACCACCAAATCTCAAATCCTGACTGAATGTCATTAGTGTTCCTTGACTCGTAAAAATAAGATGGATGTATGACCATTTTAATGACTTGTGACAGTTATTCATTTTTAAAAAATGTAATGAATGATTACTAATCTTAAATCCTCAACCAGTGAGTGGATGGTGCAGTGGTTGCTTTTTCTGATCTTTGGTGTGGGCATCTTGGGATTGATTACCACTGGCAGTGTGATTGTCAGTACGAATGGTTGTGCTTCTCAATGTTTTCCCTGCGACTGACTGGAAACCAGTCTATTGTCGTTCTCCCGTGTGAACTGGGATAGGCTCCAGCACCCTCCTGCGACCCTTGTGTGAATAGGCAGAATGGAAAATGAATGATTTATTAGTCCTATTTTTTCCAGGTAAAAAAAATTGAGCTGCCAATAAAGCAGGCAGAAATATTTGACATGCAAGAAACACTGACATCTCACAAGTATAGAATTAGACGTTACCGGAAATCATATATTTTGCAAACTCCCTCCTATGTATTTCTCATGTATTCAAACATAAGGCTTCAAATTCAGATTGAATACCCATCTGACATTCACTAAATTATTTAGCTCATATTCAGCCACATCGTGCACGTGGATTTTCACGAACTGGTGAGTTTGTCATGTTTTAAAATTAGATTAGATTAGAATAGAACTTTATTTCATCCCGCATTCGGAAAATTTCTTGGTTGCAGTAGCAAGACACATACAACTCACACAAGATATTGTAGAGCTTGGTAAAAAAAAAAAACTGGAGCCCCACACAAGAAGTCCACAAGATGGGCTAAGTGGTCTTAAGTCGGCTATGGCAAAGTTGAACCCAGGATGCAGGGAAGAAAATTGCTGGAGCAAAACATGGGCTTTTAATGACAAAAACTATATATCCAGGTGACAAAATAAACAGGGGAAGAAACACAAACTGACAAAAGGCAAAAACATGACTTACTGGACGGTACACACAAATAAACTCAACACAGCTGGCTACGAGGAGAGGAAAACATACATACACAAACCTCCACACAAAAACCCAACAGAACGTGACAGAGCAATCAATTCATATTTTTGGAACTTCAGCCAAATCCCTGATTAAACACAGAAGACAAAGACAATACTGAGAGATAATTGTTACAATAGCTTGACGTCATTAGAATTCTAGGCTTTTTCCACACTTCAATATTAGAAAATGGAATGTGGTTTAAAACAGCACTAATTGGAAAGAACTGGCATTTATATTTAATGTTCTTTAAAAGCTTAATACAAACAATAAAAAAATTGGGAAGTAGGACAGCAAGTTTTACAGCAAAGAGGGGAGGAGTGGATATTGTCAATAGAGCAGAGTAAATAATGAGCCAGGTAAGTGCAGTCTTCCTGGGAGACTCATCAGTCCAATTACAATGTCTAATCTTGATTTTCAAGCCTGTGCCTACTTTTTGAGCAGAAATTGTTGGACTGTGTATTTTAAAGACAGTTTACACTTATTATTACAGTAAAAACACTTTTTAGCTTTTTAAAATGAAAAATACTGGTCGATGCACCAGCCACTCGGTCACCGAGCCGTGCAATGTCTAAATGTATGACAACTAGGACTTGCACCTATTTGACCTATTTCTGTGCACTTAGTACATTATTTTCCATCTCTTAACATGTTTTCTATGATTTCCTGACAACTCACGTCAGATATGAGGAAATATTTGTTCTGAATCTTCATGTTTTGTCTCATAACATGTTTTGTTTTGTCTGGTTGCTCATTTACTCGATATTTTAATAAAAACTCCCAGTAGAAAGGAGAAAAATACATTTCTGGCTTCCATTTTAGAGTGGCAGTGGGGCTCCTCTGTATTTATCTTGCTTTATCAGTTTTTTTCTCAAGTTGGCTATATCTTCTGTTTTGTTTCCAGGATCTGTCTTGTGTTGGCTGAAAGTCGATGCTTAATAGTTGAAGTAGTTTACTAAGGTCACATGGGACAGTTTAAACACCAGGTGATGTGTGCATGTTCCGCCTAACACATAACAACTCATGTGAAAGCTTTAATAAAAGCAACCGTTCAAATTTTGAATGTTGCAAGCTTTCCGTTTGGACTGTAGATCAGGCGCCATGTGGAATAGGCTTTGGATCTGGAATAAGACCGCAGTACGCCAATTAGTGACATCTAGTCAAGTTGTTTTGGGTTGATTGAAACCAAATTAACAAAGTTTATTTTTCTTTTTTTCCAATTATTTTATTAAAAGACTGAAAGAATCGGGGAATATAAATAGTAATACTTTCCATAATACTGTTCTTTAACTCACTCACTGCCAAACATCACGTTACAAGCTCCTTCTTTCAAGCGCAATAAATATTGTGATCCATTGGGACAGAATTTACATATGGTAAGATTAGATTCCCAACTTTCATCACAAGAAAATGTTTTCCACCATTTTAAATTCTTTAGTTATGAGGATTTGAACATCAGAAACAACACTGTTATATCTTTGGTAGTGAATGTGTTGACAAGCCAAGGCGCTGATAGTGAATAAACTGGATTTTTGGAACATTCAGCTAAGAAATGTATAATCAACAGTCCATTCCACATAGTGATTCACGTGAAGCAATTACTTATATCGAAAAATATAATTAGCTTAAGTAATAGTTCGATAGGCAGTGTGACATAATTTGCACCAGTTGATTCGATCTTCATTGAAGGAAAGTAATCCATTAACATAAACAACTCAAAAGGATTATAAGTCAAACATTGAGTCTATCTGTCAGGTAGTTTGCTAGCCATTGGATAGAGACAGCAGGCGAGGCAGGGTAGTGTCTGTAAATAAAAGATGCTGCTGAGGCAGCCTGCAGATGGATATTTTCACTCTGGCTGACAAACAGCGCTTCTGAGCTTGGCATCTCTACTCTATAAGAGGAAATGAGACACCACACTTTGGATCCTGAGCAAGCAAGACCCGGGCAAAGACAACACATGAGCAGAGGAGCGTCTCGGTGCTCAGCTGTTTATTAAACACATTCGCGAAGGAGTGGGACTTTTACTGACATTGAGTAACCACATTTTGAATAGCATGACTCATGGATATCTATTATAGCTCGAGTTTATCATCATGACACACCAACAACAGATGCAATTGCATGCAAACACACCGAATTGTCCAATTTCATCTCTTTGCAAAAGCGTTTACATCTAATAATGCACAGCATTGTGGGAAGTGATTATTTATTGAAAACTGTTGTGGTTGAAGCACTGACCAATATTGTTGCAAAAATTGCAAAGCTGGCATTTACAGAGGGGAAAAATGCAGTAACACATTTCCAATAAAGTGTCTCAATGCTGTGGTTTCCCAGAATGCTTCATACGACTACTATTGTCAGTACCTTCAACAAAATGGATGCACCATTTTCTGAGGAATACAATACAACAGGGCTTCATTTGAAACGAGGTTTGGGGCATATATAATTGCACTTGTGGAAATGTGTTGCTTCTTGTTAATCTGAACAGTGAATAGGCTTTAATAGAGGGCAGTGAGGGAGGGTTTAAGTAAATGCCATGGCGTTTTATGGCCAATGCAAAGTACCATTTTGATCGGCATTTGTTAGCCTGATAATGCAAGCAAAAAAGTACTGTTTTCCGGACTATAAATCAGAGTTTTTTTTAAGTTTTGCTGGTCCAACGACTTAAATACAGTAATATACCTTGATTTACGAGTGTGTGACTTCAGTGCAGGGAGGCTCAATTCCCGCTGGCAGCGGTACGATTGAGTGTGAATGGTCATCTGTCTGTCTGGGTGCCCTTTGGCTGACTGGCGACCAGTCTAGGATGTAACCTACATTTCGTAAACTGGGATAGGCTCAAGCAACCTGTCACAACCCACCACCCATAATTTCAAAGGAGATAATTCTATGAAAATTATTTGTTAATGCAATGCTTCTCAGTCATCATCTTGGTGTTTTTAACAATTAATAATAACTGTCTATTTTTGACTGTTGAGGAATTATTTTTTAATATTACCTGCAATGCTTCAGTCATTTTTTGTCTTTGTCTTAATTATAACTGCGTCTATCATTGACTGGTGAGGGTTTTTTTTAAATATTACCTGCGTTTAATACGGACTTCAACATCCTCAAGAGCTTACAATAATTATTGCTAACAAATGGATGATATGTTTGCAGCTTCAAAATGAAGCAACAATCCCTTTCATTTTAACAGCCAATTTTGCCAGCCAATCACTCGTGGTACCAAAGACTGTTGCTTTTCTCAAATGCTCCCATGACAACTGAGGCATACAAATGCCTCCCATGATTGATGGCTCTAATTTACCTCCATGTAATGTCTCATATTAAACCCTGAATAATGCATCATTTAGTTTGCACTCTGCAGAGATGAAGTGGGTGCACAATTGTATGCATGTGTAGGCAAGGACATAATATGCATGCTCTTCCATGCCAAAAGCTATAAATAGAATTTGGTATGACAAACTTACAGGAACAAGTGAAGCTCTGACAATGTGGTAGTGTTCTAAATTATATTCATTCATTCATTCATTTTCTGAACCATGTATCCTGAAATGGGTCACAGGGGTGCTGGAGCCAATCCCAGCTAACTACGGGCACCAGACAGGGGACAACCTGAATCAGTGGCCAGCCAATCGGAAGGTTCTAAATTATGATGAAACACATTTTCTGTGCATGGCAACCATGAGCTCTACCATAATAGGGAGGTAGCCTGCAGCACGCCCCCCACAACCCTTGAAGACAAGTGGTTCAGAAAAAGAATGTAATTATTGACCAAGACCTGAAATCTAACAACCATAAACAGATTATTACAAACTCTACTTATTACCACCGAAAAGCAAAAAATTAAGGGGCTTCCGGCTAAACAAGCTATGAAAAAATATTACATGCAATTATTTTTACCAGATTGAATTATTGCAAGAATTTAACACACAAACAAACAAAAAATCAATTAATTCAATTGCAGCTAACACAGAATACTGCTGGCAGAGTCCTCATCAATACAAGGAAAATTGACTGTATTATACCAGACATGAAATCACTTCACTGGCTTCTGGTAAGTCATTGACTATAAAATTTACAGCTGCTCTACAAAAGACTTGTTAACCTTGTACCAAAATACATCCTGGAATTGACTGATACCAGCCAGACACTTTAGCTCAGATGGAACTGATTTGTTGTGTGTTCCAAGAACAAATAATATTCAATTATTAGCCTTCTCAACGTTAGAACAAATTATCTGAAGATCCAAAATGTCCTCAAACGGTTATTTCCTTAAGAACTAAAAAAGAAGTTGGTTACTAGAGCATATCCCTAATTGCCCATACTGTTAAAATCGGCTACGCACAACTACTGCAGTTTCCTATTTTAATTGATTTTGTTTTTATCTCATCTGCATTTTTACTGGCCAGGCAAATTTTCTAACAGTCTGCTGAGGCATTCACAGCAGTTTGCCCACTTTGTCCTTTGTGTGATTTAATGTCTGGCTTGTATAGTGCAAAGTGGTCTGAGTAACGTAGCAAAGTCACTGCGACATTTTAGAGAATGTATAAGTGAAAGTGTCAGTTAACCCAAGATTGAGATTCTATCCTACACTGATCTCTGTCCTCACAGCAATGAAACTTGAATAAACAATTGGCCCCACAATGAAAGGAGAAAATAAAGATTAGAGTCGTCCCTCGATCATCGCGACTTTGATTATCACAAATTGTCGACAATCTTAACCCGGGAAAACATATTATTTTTCAAGTGAAAACCCTGCCACCAATTGAATGCCATAATTTAATAAACACAGAAGTCCCATGACAATCAGTCAAGTGCATATCTGTATCTTAATGTTTGTTTTTGTAATCACAGAGCTTTCTTGTTTTCATTTCCTTTCTCTGTTCAAATTGGAGCTGAAAGGTAACATAATATAATACAATTATAATAGACTATCGGTTTATTCATTTTACGTTCAGCTTAACCTCACACGCATTGTGGGGTGCTGGAGCCTTTCCCAGCCAACTATGGGCAGTAAGCGGCCGCCACTCTGAATTGGTCACCAGTTAATCAGACTGAAATAGAAGAATAGTTTACAGATACTAACCCAGTGCTACTTTGCTGCATATGGCAGAGACTGGGTGGCAATTGGCTAGACCAGGTCTGCAATTAATTACATGGTGCCTTCATTACCCCGCCAAAAAATGTGTCTTGTGTACTGTGGCTGTTTTAGTATTGTAGTATACCTTTGTAGAGTTCTATGCAACCTGTGCAAACAAGATACCCCAGACACATAACAATGTGGAAACAGAAATATAAGCAGGGATCTCCCTGTGTAGATGTTGAAAATGCATGTCAGGTTTTACAATCCCTCTGGAGGTGCGATAAGTCAGAGTAGAGCCCAGAAGAAACCCAAGGATGAGACTGGAGGTGGACGTGGCTCACGTCTCCTGCGGCCTTATATACTCATTGAGGAGGCGGCTCACACGCGGCTAAGATCTCATGCCTGAGGCCTGCTCCTCTTCTACGGCCTCAAAGCCGCACAACTTTCATTCGTCCAATCAATACCTGCAGCTACTACGGTCCTGTGATATGTTCAACTTTATTACTCTGAAGCCCAATGTTTATCAGAAGTCAACCAGTGCAAAATAGTAACGTTCAATTGCTTTCAGTACTGTGAAAATGCATATATTGTCTCTCACAGCCTTGAGTGTTCAATGTGCAACACAACGCATTTGCAGGCACAATGTGCTGCTTTCTGTGAAGCAGGTTGACCTAGATTGGGGTGTGCATTCACTGACAAGCTGGAGAAAGCATCAGCATAAAATGTCAGAAATATATTCCCCCACAGTCAAAAGCAGTAAAAATAATTCAAAACTTTCTTGTCCTTGTCAGAGAGCCCATTGTTAACATGCCTCCCAAAAGGATTTCCCCCACAATGTCACTTATTTTGACACTGGAGATATAAAGCAAAGAAATGTCTAGACAGACAGCATTGTGACTAGATTCTAAAACTGCATCCTCATAAAGACGGAATCCCTAAAACTTTTTTTTGCACTTGGGGAACGACCACACGTACATGAAAACAGTTACTATATATCACAGTGAGTAAGAAGTTGGTAAGAATGAATCCCTTGCATATTTTTCTTCTAAGAGTGGCTCCAGTTTTTTTACCTAGGTCTACAATGTCTTGTGTCTGTCTTGTTACTGCAACCAAGAAATTTCCCAAACATGGAATGAAATAAAATTCTATACTAATCTAAAATAAAAGCATCTAATGTGCATGAAATGATAAGGAATAAAACATGTCAATCAAGTAATTGAAAAATGAATTCTTTCATGTTAGAAGACAGACAACAGTTGTTTTTTTCTGTACTAATGCTTTTAATGTTGCCTGACCAACAATTCAGGGTGTCTCTCGCAAAATGCCCATCGTTCGCAAGAACAAGCTCCAGCACCCCCTGTGACTTTAATGAGGATAAGAGGTTCACAAAATGAATCAATGTTTTTAATGATACACTCCACAAAGTAAGCCAGTGATGAAAACAAAATGCTATATTATGAAGTACCATATATATTGGATGATTGGTTGGGACAAAAATAACCTGGATTGGAACCCAGAACCCCAAAGCTGTGAGGCCGACGTGCTAACCACTTGCACCATGTCAATTAAAAAAACATTTTGCTTCTTGACATTATGATAAATTATAAGTCTGCTAAGAGTTGAATTAAGAGTTGCAAGCATTAGTACCACTCAAGATCATATTTCTAAAGGCGCCCTTATACAAGGGCACAATAGGATAAAGCCCAGGAAGACATATCTGAAGCTCAGTTATCATGAAATGTGAATTTCAATCTGCTTCATTCAAAAATACATGAAAAGCTTGTACTGAACTCTATGGACCATTGTAAAAGCCAAATTGTTTCACACATAATTGTTATCTCCTTGTTTTGTTTCTAAAATCATCCTACAATCCAGTGCGCAGTTGGGAATAGGGGCTGCAGGGTCTCACGGATGTAATTGATCAGGTAAAAGGCAGTCTCTAAGTACCCATTTCACTATCAGGCCAGAGTAAAGCCCAGAAGAAACCCTGCTGCTGATGATGATGATGATGATCTGCCGAGTAATGCTGCTCATACCAAGTGTGTCAACGTTCCAAAGAGTAAACCTGTTCCATAGTCTGTCATGTAGAAGACGAGATGTGCCAAAAAAACACGTATTTGCAATGTCTGTTACAGATTTTTTTTTTGAAAAGGCTACTTATTAATTTGGATGGCCCAGTGGAGTTTATATATTCTCCCCTGGCGCCCTACGAATGGCTTGCTACCAATTCAGGGTGTCCCCCGCATAGTGCCCATATTTCGCTGAAATAGCCTACAGGAAAATGAAATAATATTAGTTTGCAAGGTAGAAACATTTCCAAACCTACTTTTGTGTTTTTGCTGCTTTTCTTTTTTAATGATTTGATTTGGTGATTCTTGTTGTGCAATTTATAACTATGCATTCCCTGTATCTGAATTCTCACCCTCTTGCTACTGTCACAATGAAATTTCCCGAATACGGGATGAATAAAGTTATCCAGTTCAACTCATTTGTCTATAGCTTGTCTTTGAAATGACCAAAATCGTATAAAACACACCATCAGTCTTCACTCATGGTGGTCTGAAATTTGAAAAAATAAAATTAAGTACCCACTACTGTCCATAGTTCTAAATAGACCAACAGGGAAACATTTATCGCCAACAATAATCCAATCACAGGGCACAATGAACCAGACAACCACTCACGTTTACAATCAATCCGCCAACAAGTGGGAATCAAACCCAAACTGCACGCCCCAAAATCAGGCACATGTCCCACTGCACTAATGTCTTGCTTATACAATAATTTGCAATACTTATTTAGTGAATAAACTATGAACTTCAATTGTATTTTTGTTCAAAACAAGAGCGTGATGTCAGCTGACGTGTCATTCCAGTGAACTGTCCAAGGTGCTGAACTTGTCTCCACTCTCCCTTTCCCTCTGAAATATCACTGCTTCGAGGCACATCAAGTGACAGTAGCCTCTTATGATACCCTCCAACACTTACACACCATAATATTTCATATTGGAGGGAATATATAAACAGCAAAAAACTGTTGCAATGCAAGTAAAAAATGAATATGACAATGAAAATAGCTTATTTCTTTGTAACACTTGAGCAGCAATTGAGGGTGCCTTGCCCCAGGCTTTCATAAACTGAACGCAGGAGTGGAGAAAGAAGTACAGCTTATTTCCTCCCGTTACCCTTATGGGATCCCCGAGGCCACATTTCCAAACCATCCTTGTCTTAACAAGAAAAGGTAACGGCATTCAAAATGGAAACTACTTTTGTATATCCTCGGTATTTAACCAGCAGGAAAACTGCTTTCCATTTTGAGTTTTTTTCCCCTGCTTTCCTATTACCAATTCAACCAACAAAAACATGTCTCACACAAATCCAACCAGCCTTCTTTGAACAGTTTCTGCCTCTGTTTTGTATAACACTTCTTATTCCTCCTCAAATTTCACCCTCCAATCTAGAATGTGATGTCACTCGCCGCCTCCACTAAATAAGTAGGGCAGCTCCTTGTACAGGGGGTGATCAGAACTGACAGGTCATTCTCCTAAACAAGCTGCATTAAAGAAGAAACTGGTTTGAACAAGCTGGAAAGTAAAATAGGGACAAGAAACTGAAAGGATGAATAGAAAATATTTCACTCACTGCTCCAGTTTACATCATCTTACCTATGAATATGCATCTCTTAACACACTGTTTCTAAATTCTTCACATAACAGTTGTTTAAAACACCAGTAAGGATGAAAACAACATCTAAGTGATGCCTTATTAGTTTTAATTGCAGGGAATCCAAAATAAATATTCATAAATTACAGTATAATCCACATTTAATGGATACAATACTTTAGTGGGCGAACCGCCAGATCGTTTCAATAATTATCACGTGTAATTCACCTGAGACATTTTTCAAATTTCAGTTTGCTTAAATGTGAAATTGATACTCCCGTTTATAGTTCATATGTGGCTTGTGTGAAATGTATCCTGGCAGTTTGTCAGTCGTGGAAGATGGGAGGGGCAGAGGCAGAATACCCCCGCTGTAAGCTCTGTGGGAGACACGCACATTTCATCCCTTACAGCCTTTGACATTTATAATACAAGCGTGATGAACACCTTGCATGACAGCACTCGCAAACACAGCAATCACAACCTGTTAAATGCAATTAAATACTATATGTAGGTAAGACTGCTAGAGGAATGATTTAAAAGTTCAAACCGTTGGGGTCCACAATTCATTTTTATCCATTCAATCTTCCTCCATCTATTTTTTAAACTTGCTTTTCCAACTGGGATTTATGAAAATGTATTGTACAACTAAAATACCAAATACTTACTTCATTTGCAAATTCTATTTCGGTGCCGTGACTCTAAATTTAGCCAAAAATGACATTTTATCTTAATATAAAGTTGGGAACATTTGTGTAGCTGATTATATAGATACAGCTTTCAATAAAAGGTTCATGATTACAATTATTTCACTGTACGACAATACAACAATTATCAATACATAAGACCAGTATATCAATCTACAATATTATATGCTACAAATATTAAATAGAAATAGATTTTTCTAGATGGAAAATATAATACAAATATTTTTTGCGCAGTTTCATTGACACATTTTGCCAAAAACTGTCTTTCTCACATAGCGTGCTAATATTTCAGTATTGAAACAATACACAGTAATCCCTCGAATATCACTGTTAATGTAGAGACATGGCCGCAATAATAGAAAAATTGTGAAGTAGAGTCACCCCTATAACTTATTTTTCTCATGAGTGCTGAATCTTAGTAGCAAGAGTGGAGGGGAGTTTCACCAAGTATTTTCACATTTTTAATAACCTTTTTTATTTAAACATTTTTATAAAATTGCGAAGAAGTGAATTTGCAATAATCGAAGGAAGCTGTATTGCAACATTTGTCAAAACAAATGAGTCTTTCTTAAAAGACACACATTTAGATTGCCATTTTTCAATAGCGAACTATTGTTTCCTATATTAAACAATGATAGTCTTAAAAGACTATCAAAAGTGATACCTAGTGGAGATATCAAAATATTCATTTATTTGTCTTCGAAACGCGCATCCTTGTTAGGGTTGTGGGGGTTGTGTCACACACTTTGAAAAATCCTCAATCTGAGGCAGATGCTTTCCATAATTTGGCCATCTCGCATACTATAGCTAACTAAAGCAACTAGAGTATTTGATATTTAACAAGGGACAAGCGACAGTAATTGATGGTGCATGTGATACCTAGAGCAAAGAATGTTGACAAGAGCACAGTGCATGTTGATGTTATTGCTACGCTTCTCCAGCTGCTCAGAGCACAAAATCTTCCTGCTGCTAGTGTTTGATCGCACCAAGGTGCCTTACATCTGGCAGAGGAGGGGAGGGAAGTGGTCCCAATGAAACCCTACCTCATCCTCACCCCCTCGCTCACTTGCTCATTTTATTTTCATGCTCCTTCCTCCTGCTGTGCAATGGTTCTCTTTATTTCTTTTTCCATTCTTTTTAAGTTCAGCCATCCTCTATTCCATGGAAACTGTTCTTAAGAGTATGTGCACTGAAATATATATGTGAGCGTGTCAGAGACTGGATGCTACTGGGCAGCCATTTCTGTTCTAATGCGGCCGCCCTTATCAGCTACTGAACACATCCTTCCAGAAGAGTCAGCAGCTGACTATGTGCGCTTGTGCGCAAGTGTGTGCGTCTGGTTGAATCGTAATTGCGACTGTTTGTTTGGCAACTCCTGAATAGATGTGTAACATCATGTGCAAGTATGTATGTGTCTGTCAGGGGCACTGTGAAACAGAGAGGGCGAGGGAGGAAGAACGACATGATTAAAGTCTCTCACTTTCCAGTCTCTGTCAGTCTGTCTGGGTTGAAAGCCCCTGGGTGTCAGTGGCATCTTCTGTGTTAATCTTTGTGTAATAACTGAATCATGGGCAAAACAATGGAGTTCTTTGACCATTGTCACAATCCAAAAGGCCTTGGGGCAGATGGTTTGACAATCGAACTGTTGAAGGAGTAAATGTGTTTTTGTACACACACTAACAGATGCTTCAAAGTGGAAGTCAGAAGCACGATGCAGAATATGATTGGACTAACAGGAGAGAGGATAGTCAGATGTGCCAGAGTCATGTTTAATCAACAAGTTGTCATTTAAATAAAGACCAGAAGATGAATAAGACCAAGATTAAAAGGACTTTTCTATAAGTTAACTTCTAGTAGTCCGGCTTTGCTTGGTTTAAAGCAGAAGAGGTTCCACAATTTGTGGTGGTCAATAATGTTTTCACATTGTGCACTTCATTCCATTCCATCTTTTCCAATTCCTACTAAAACTCATGGTTTATTGGTATGGTTATTGCAGAAAAACCTCAATCACACAAACATATGTTGAGACTGTACGGGAGTCAATTTCAATCTTCCTCTCCTAAGAAACTATGGTAAGCCAGTTAAAAGAATCAGCATGGATGTTCATGCTGTACTCACAGAAAAGTGTGAGAAAAAGTTCCAATAAGACTAATATCTGCAAAAGTCAGGCAGTTGTAGAGCTGGAAAAGTTGGTGTGGAGCCCAATGCTCAAAGGACTTTCACATAGTACTGTACATCACATTCTTGCTTTTCTTTCCTAAAACACTGAATGTGGATTTTTCCTCTGTCGATCTCTGCTCCTCAGGGAGGTAATGATGCTTTTAGTCTAGGTTATTACCACAAGAGGCATATGAGACCTTAGTGAGCTGTAAAGCTTCCTGATTTGACGCTGACCACCAGCAATGTGTCTAAGGTTTGCCTCTAAGAGATAGAAGGTAAAAGAGAAAGACATGAAAAGAAAAATGGATCAAGATGCAATGGATTATGACCTCAGTTAAATATTTAACTTCTATTTTTACTCGATAATTTAAAAAATAGTATGAAAAGAATTGAAGAAAAAACGTCGTGGTCACCAAACTGATTCATTTAATTGGACTTGTTCAGGGCCACATACAGCACTACTGATGATAAGACTTGCAGGTATTTTCACCCAAGCTCTCCTAACAAGATTTTTTGAACTCCAGATAGATCTCACACTGTTGATGGCATGCCACAGGAGCCAGCTTTAAGCCGATTTTCCCAGCTAATTCCACAGCTGTAGCCCAAAACCAACTCTGCGCACTCTTACGAAATTTGATATGATGTTCTTTTTCTAATTCTGCTCATTTGTTGACATAACTTTGTGTGTCAGACGGACACCCATCTTTTCTCGCCTCAATGACATTGCTGCCTCCTGAGGTCAAAAAATGCTGATCCTTCGTGATTTCACGTAGAATCCTATTCTTTTTTTCCCTGTTTATTTGACCTTTTTTAATATTTAAAAAAATAAATACATTTGCCCGAAGTCCAGGTGGGTTATTTTACTCTTGTGAATAGTGAGCATGCAAATTTAGGTTTATCCTATCTTACTGACAAAATAGTCACCGCAATATTTTTTCATTCTGTTGATAAAATACCCACAAATAACTCCTACTGTCATTAACTCGACATGAATAATACACAATAAACCCACGCAAAATTACACTTCAATTACATCTACAACACAGTCTCATTTGTGAGTGACAAATATCTCATTTATGTCCTCAGACTGCGGTTTGGACTGTAATTGGCTAGAGTGACATGAGACTGATTATTAGTAGCTTGTGTTGTTGTCCAATTTGTGCAGAGCTTGGTAATAAAATTCAAACAGGCGCAGCACAGTGGACTGAAGGCACCTTATTAACCTTGTGTTTGCAGGCTAACACTGGCACCCTGGCATATAATAACAACACTATTGATTGGGGTTTGACCAACAAAAGCGCCTGAGAGAATGAAGCAAGATGGGGATCATAGGTCACCACTATGTGTATACTGGCCTGTCATCCCCTCGCCACTCATGTATGACGGGGTGCTGCTATTCAATTAGCATTTCAAACATCCCCTTGAGAGGTCACTGTTCTGTAAAGATAGATCAGCTCCTTCCCCTGGAGGGCAACGTTAATTAGATCTCTCACACACTACCTTTTTGGTCCCCCTAAATTTATGGATTGTTTAATAGTGGCCAACTTTGGAGGGGGGCAGCTTCAGACTGAATTCATTCTTCACCTTCATCGATCACAATCAATATCTGCTGGCGTTATTATAAACTTGAGCTCCTGATCTTTGAGTTGCCATGGCAACAAGAGTGAACTTGCAAGTAGTTACCATGGATTCTGATCTAGGACTACAGGGCATTGATGGAACAATGGACTCTTATTGGGAACCTCTGACCCTCAATGTAGCCGAAAGTACATATAATAAAGACCAGAGAGAAATAGTGGGAGTACATTTTGCAGGGTGATTTCAGCCTTCACATTTGGGAAAGTCATTGGGTGTTACAAAGTTATAGGGCAAGCTTGCCCTGATCTTTGGAATTGTGCTATTAATTAAGAAATATCAATTTAACTATTGTAAGAACTAATGTCACTTATAGTATAGTGGTTTAGTTTCCACTCAGTGAAGTGGCTGGAAGTGACTAGCGACGAATCCAGAGTGGGTCAGCCTTTTGCCTAAAGTTGGTTGGAGTAGGCCAGTGTTTCCCAAACTTTTTTGACCTGCGGCACACTTTTTGCATTGAAAAAATCTCAAGGCACAGCACTAGGTGAAAATCTTCTAATTTAAAGCTATGTATCTATCTATTTCCCATGACACACCAAGCATCGCTCACAGCACACCTGGTTGGAAAACACTGGAGTAGGCTACAGCTCTCAACAACTACGAGAGGGTAGGGGATATAAAAAAATAAATGGACGGACAGATAACCACAAAATTTAGGCTGTTGGCAAATCTATGGATGTGTTGCATGTGAAGGCAAATCATGAGGAAAGGTTCTCTTTTTCTCTGTGGCCCACCAAAATAGAAATCTTCAAAAACAATGTGATGCAGTGTTCTCTCCCGCCTTTAAGACATGCGCATGATGTAAGACTTTGAAACACATGATGGCAGCCAAACACTTCCTGGTGCTCACGTTTGACTAGTAAATTTAGAATGCCCACAATATCAAAGTACGATACTCCCATCAGCTGTTATACACTTTGAACATTTGAGTCTGCAATAGAACAACAAACTTGCAATGCATACAGATGTACAAGATGTCTCACTGATGCATTCCATGACAACAATGCATTCACTTATAATTGCCTCTGGTATATTAACACAAGGTTTTGCAATTGTGGCATAAATTAGTATTAGCAACAGGGCTCAACAAGACCACCTTGCTGCCACATAACACGTAGCAGGATGACAGCAAAGCAAACCTGGGGCAAACAAATAATGGTTTATTTTATTTCCTGCCTTGTGCTAAATGAACCAATAATGGAACAGTTAAAGCTTACTTGGTTTTTCAATTATGATTTGGGAAAGTAAGATGATTTTTTTTCATTGACTCCCATAAAACAAAACACAGAAATAGGCTATTTTTGGTTTGCCTTTCATTATTCTTTTAAGTGGGACAAAAAATAATGGTTAAAAGGTACAAATGTCTATGTCACTGCACCTTTTGTCTTCAAATCGCAGTGTATTTTATTCGCAATTTAAAATGATGTCGAGATTGAGTGTTTAACAGCAAAAATTGACAATATGAACGGCAAACAGCCTACTGTTGAAATATTAAAGCCAAGCCTAGCCACACCAACAAGTGGTCATAAATGTTCATATTTTTTGCAGTCGGAATTTAACTTTGTTTTTAACTAATTCAAATTGCACAGCCCCAACATCGGGCATGTTTTAAGCAAATTAAGTAATATAACAAGTTTACCAGTTGTGTTCTCTGTGAAAAAGTTGTCACTGTTAAAAAGTGTTCTCCCATTATAAAACAGTGAAGATATTGTTAAAAAATATATAAATATGTTCCCACTTGAAATGAAAATTTGCTAGTGCTGAAAACAAATCAATCTTAATGTCGCCTCACATAATCGAATGTGTGCAACCATGGACAGAGACATCTCTGTTTGAGGGATTTGTTTCATCTATTTTTCACTTTCAGAATTCCAGTCTGCCATACTAAAGCCTCCACATTGTACATCTAATTGGCCTAAACAACAATGTGAGGTACAGCTGGCCTTGTGTTGAAAGCTAGTATTTTGTCAAGATATTTTCTATACAACTATCATTGATAGCCGTGTGGCTATAAAAGAACAAAATTAATTAGCTAAGACAAATCAAGCCCATTCATTCCTCGCCAAAAGAAACATAATAATAAGAAAAAATCATTTACCAAGTGATATTCAAAAAGTCGCTATGTTTTTTCAAAATTATATCAAGCTTTTTGTTTGCGTGACCAACAGAGTTAAGTAGGCTGATTGGACACTCTAAATTGCCCCTAGGTATGGGTGAGTGTGAATGGTTGTCCACCCAGCGAGAGTGGCTCAAGCACCCCCCTGTAACCCAAGTGAGGATAATGTGGTTTAAAAAATTGAGATATTTATATATAAATTCCTTCATATATTTATCTTTATATTTTTTATTTTTTTTGGAACTCCTATGCTTGCATTACAAAAGAGCTTAGTCTTTAGCCCGTACAATAGGTTTTTAAAATTCATGAGCTTTATAACTCGTAAGTTAAATGATATGCACATATCCACATGGTGATTGTGGTCAAAATTATAAATTATACAGTATAAACAAACAAGACACATATGCGTGAAATCAATGTTCACATTCCATCTTAGACCCAAGCAATTTTGGAAATATCACACGCAGTCAAGAGGCAATATCAAATATAATTTGGGAGACAGAAAGATGCTAAGTTCGTGACCACCGCTTTTTGCTTGGCACACAAACTGTCTAAAGTTGTCAAATTCTCACGGAATGTTGCACATCAGGATTGGGGTTGTCAACAGGAATTAGACAACTGTTCCTCATATGTCTAAAATAATTAGCAAGAATATAATGGTATACAATTCCATCCTTTACAACATTTCTTTTTTTTTTAAATGCCTCGTATATACATGAGCACAAAGAGCAGACCTTATTGAAAGGACATTAAACCACTGTCTTAATTTGAAGACAGCCTCCAATATCTTTCTTATTGGATATCAAGGTGGTGTCCTAAGACGCCCTATCTAGGGTGTAGTCTGCCTTTCGTCCGAAGACAGTTGGCTTAGTCTCTAGCAACCCCCGCAACTCTTTTGAGGATGGGTGATATAGAAGATGAATGAATGAATTAATGATATGAAGGTGTTTCCCCATGGTATGTTAAGGTTCTGAAACTGTTACAAAAATCTTGTTATCTTGGGTCAAAATGGTTCATCCAACTTTTTTTCAATAAATATGTGAGGTAAATGTACACTGTTTCTTTTAGCGAGGCTAAAAATAGAAACCGTGGATGACCAAGCAGGTGCAATCACTCCTCCAAGCCCGTGATGCAGGCTTCAGATCCGGCGACTTTACATTTAAAAGAGATGAGGCTTTATGAAATAATGATGTATTCTGTTTTTGGTTCCAGCCCACGCGTTTTTTTTACTTTTGGTTTCCTGCCCCTAGAATGATATGGAGAACCTGGCCTGCTGACTCTCATTTATGAATGAGGAAAAATGTGTATGGCGAATAACATGGAAGTGCTCTGACCACTGAAAACCAGAAGCAAATGGCTGGCTAACGATGATCACCAGGGGTTTGTCTAGTTCATTTTTACAGTCAATGCAAGATGTACCCAGCCTCCTGCTCAAGGCAATCTGGGCAGTACTCAAGCATCCCCACAACCCTCATGAGAAAAACTGAATGGATAATGAATGGAGGAAAACTTACATTCTCCAGCATCCATAGCACTGCACCCAAGCTTTGTCCTAAGGCTTTTGTAATATATAATTCAACACACACCAAGCATACCACAGTAAAACATGTACACTACCAGCATCAATATAAAAGTGAATGTCTTCATAACTCATTGCAACACAAAGGTTGAGACCAGAAGTAACCCACTTGCATTGTAAAACCAATCTGGCTGCACCATTCTTCAATTCTAACTCTTTTAAAAATAAATAAATAAATAAATACTTTGAATGACACTTGAAAAATAAACCATCAGCATTGAGCAATGGCGGCAAAACATGGCAGTATTTACATGATGGAGCATGACACCGCCTTTGTTAGCTCAGAGAAAATGAAATCAAATGGTGCCGACAGCAAGGGCCAAAACGGGCTGAAGCAGTAGACCAACGTCAACAGACATCAGTAAATAAATAACCTAATAAAACACTCAGCGGTGAAACATTGTTTTGCTGCTCTTTTCGCAGAGATGCAGACAACACTCTGGGCTAAATTACTTTCTCCTATAAGTAGTGGCCATTTTCCTTTTTTTGTCATTTGTTTCGTCAAGACGTATTCAGACTTGAGTATACAGCAAACATATATCTAACATCACAAGTGGAATTTCCTTAGGTTGTCAGTGGTTGACAATTGAAGAGGACTAGGAGTCAAAAGTGTGTAAAATAGCTAAACGAATTCAAAGCAGTGAAAGAGTGGTGAACATGTCTGCCTTGGAGTTCTGATGCCTCGGCTTTAAATTTTGCCAGCAAACAGTACACATTAATTATGTATGTATTGTTTGTGGCTGTGCACAAAGTAGGTGTCGCATCGAATAGGAAAGGTCGTTGAAGAGAAATTTCACACAGCAAAAGATTTTGGCAGACGTGCAGTAAACGGATGCTAGGGTAAAATAACAGCCCGGTATCTTAGCAACCTATGCAAAATTTGAGCAAGCTCGCAACCACCAAATTTTGTGTGATAAGGGCTTAAGATGCCCACAAGTATATAAGAAAGTCTGAATTATTCTTAATCTACACACATGTCCGATTTATTTCTATACGGTTTTGACAAGTTATGGTTGCAGTTTTTTTTTTTTTTTGGTAAGTATTAAAGATAGAAATTGTTAAATACTCACCAACAAATTACAGAGCACTAATTGGAGGAAAATCAATTTAGGGAAGTGTTTAAAGTCAGATGTGGTCTACACTTACAAAGAGTCACTATCAAGAACACCGTTCGCAGCAAAAAATAGTAACTCTCATGAAAAAACAACCTTAATAAACATTCCGGACGTAAAGTTCACTTGTTTTCAATGCGGCACACTGAAAAAACTATAATCTAATGGACCCATGCAAACAGACTGTTGCATCTTGTGTTTAACTAGGTCTACAATGTCTTGTGTGTCTTGTGTCTGTCTTGCTACTGCAACCAAGAAATATCCCGAATACAGGATAAAATAAAGTTCCAACCAACCAGCTAATCACTGACCATGAATAAAAAGACTGACCACTCTCACAAAGGCAGCTAAATTATAAGGATGACGATAATAAGTCATACATTTTAAGCACCATTCTACTCTTTTATTCTGCCAGGGAGAAGAAGTGCGAGCAACTGCCTTACAGGGATCCAAATGTTCTGTGTCTTCTCTATCTAAGGCCTTACTTTGATGCTAAATTAACTCAGGCACACCTGCTCACTGAGCCATTTATTAATGCAGCTCAGAAAGTCCGGTACGTGAGGACCAGATGTGACGCCGTGGCTGGAATAAAAACAGATACAATGTTCCATCTCACTGCAGTTCATGAATCTATGCGTTTTCAACACACCATATTCTGCTTTTCAAAGCATCCTTCTTTCCGATTGACGAGTGTTGCGTTTTTTCCATCGCAGTCTCTCTATTTTCCACCTCTGTGTCTTTCACTTTACACTCCATCTCCCCCATTATTTTCGCCTGTGAATTCCCTCTTCTGTCAGTTGCATCCTTAACCCAGTGTACCTTCACACTGTTTTGTCACTTCACATATTCCCCACCTCGCTCACCTTATTTTATTACGACCCTTTCTTTACTTCTTATTTTTTTGTTTCCTGGCTGATAGGTAGAGCTATAGGGAGGGTGAGAAGGGATGACAGGAGTCTGAGGCTAACTAAGAAAAGGATAGAGAATAAATTGTAGAAAATACAGCATCCTTGTCACTCTTCTGGAACCGTTCCAATGCTGACACACCGCTATATCCAAATACTATTGTCATTTATCACCACCATAAACAACACAATTTGAATACCATGAGGTTTTACAAACCTCCCCCACTGTAAAATTACCCCAATGGCTGAAATACAAAATAAAATGAAATAGTTTTTGGCCAAAGCATGATCATTTACACAAACCCGTTCTTTTAAAAATGACAAAAGAGTCCATTGCATTTGGAATGGGAAGCTTAAAAGCTCAAGGGCACTCAAAAGCACAAGAAAAGAAAAATCCCACTTAAGCTTACTTTTGACCAGCACATGAAATACGTAACACATGATTGAAGGGATTTAAAATTGTCTTATCCATCTTGAACACCTCCACCCCCCACCCATTTTACCTGTGACTTGATTCATAAATCCTATTTGGCATGTTATCTGCAGCCTCTGCAGTGTCAAGGCAAAATCTTTCATCGTTACATTTTGCGTGCCTATTTCTCAGGATAAGGATGACACATGTTAGAGTTGTAAAAAGTTTCACTACCCTTTTTGATTTTCACTGTGAAGTCGGCATATGTTGAGGTTACACTAAGATGCAACAGAATCTCCACTTTGGGCTGAACAATAGGTGAGCTAAAAAACTATCTTAGTGTTAGGGAACGTGTAAATAATTGCAAGATGTTAAAACATTGATATTAAATCATTCCCTGGTGATGCACAATGGCAGTTTAAACTTAAAATACAACAATTTGTTAGATTATCCAGCAAACATTATACTGTATAAAAGCATTTATAAGAAACAAGCAGAAATGCAGTAGTATTACAAGTAGAAAAACTTCGTAATTAATGGGTTTAGGGTTATTTTTTTGGTTTTAAAATAACTATTTCATGATATTTTTAAGAAGTTAGCATATATGTTTTTTTAAAATATTGTTTTAACTTGCGAGCCACAGTTTGAACATTGACACTGTTGAACGATTGAATATAGGAACATTCATTCGCAACACCGCTTGTCGCCGTCAGGGTCATGGGGCGCTGGAGCCTATCCTAGCTGACTTCGCACAAAAGGCAGACTACAACCTAAACCAGCTGCTAGTCAGTCGTCAATCTCACAGAAAAAGAAACATTCCCAATCACACTGCCACTGAGTGGAATCGATCCGACGCTGCCTACACCAAAGTCAGGCAAATGAACCATTACACCATTAAGTGGAGAAAATAGGAAGATTAAAACAGTAATAAATAAGAATTCAATTAACTTCTACTACACTTAAGAGTACCATGAAAACCGCATCCAAATGAATTATTGAAAAAAAACTGTTAAATACAAAATTGAAACACAAAGGAAAATACAACTGATACACCATTGTTGTCCTGTACTGTCACAGAGAGCGGCGGGTGAGCGGGGAAGGTGCCAAATAGCAGGAAAACAGGGAAGCCAAGGCAGGGTAGCGGTAACTCAAAACATTTAATTAAAGAAGCCACAAAACAAAGTGCAAACAAAGGCAGGGATCCAAAAATACAACGGTAAACCAAAAGCTAAGAAAACCAAGGAACCGTGGTAAGGCTTGGACGCACACCTAACACTGAAGACACAACGGGAATGTGACAACAAGTAAAAGGAATGGAGAATCACAACGACCAGTGAAACATGGGGAAAAATATAATAATAATATGTAATAGAATGAATCCAAACAAAATAAACCCCATAGGAACACTAACCTAACAAGTACTGTAAGGAAAAATATGAACGCTCTAGGCACCCTGTGCCATTTTTTGTGCATTAATCTAACTTTTTTTGGTGATAATAGAATCACAACATAATATAGCTGATAAAGAAAGGAAGCGGCCCAGTAAACGAGAGGATAGTGCGTTTGTAAAATGAATGAATGAAAGAAACTGTCTAGATACCTGTTATAAATAATAAAACCACTTTTCTTAATAATATTGGTTATTATGAACAGATGAATTTATTTTTCTTATTTGCACCTTTTAACCTACGCACTTCTATTGATCAAAAGCCCAGTGACAAGTTGACCATCCTTGTGTGGTGTAAACGATTCCTCTTGTCACTCAAAGGTGTTCCATGTACTTTAAACTTAAGCCCTTGAACTTAAAATTGAGAAGCCCAAAACTAATCATACCATCACTCTTGGAATACAACTCATCTCAAAATTGTACTGATCAAAGTGGATGTGAAAATTGGGATTTACCCGCCAGTATATTTACAGAAATCAGCTTTAACTTTGGGTCTTGCCTAATTATAATTTGGAACATCACAAAAGTACAGATGATCAAGCTTGAGTGGTTACTTTTAAAATGTGCTAATCAAAGAGACCTGTAGTACTTTCATTATATTTAATAAAGTATTCCTGTCATCATCATTTACAAAGAAACCACTAATGATTGCACATTAGTGACTCAAATGGCCACAATTACAAACAAGAGAGCCTATTATTAAAATCTGGGCCTATAGGACTGCCATGAAATATGCCTTATCGTGCAGAAAGGGGGAAAGAAGAATGATCGTACGGGTTTAATGACACGTAACGTGCTTAATCTTGTAAGATTTCTATTCTCACAGGAAACATTGTAAAAGTGTCCATTAGCAAGTGTACATTGTGTGTTTATTTTAAAAATGTCATCAAGCCAGCTGATCGTGCACCATTCATGACAAAAATGGTGAATAAGTGATGAGCATAGGAGGGCTGTCAACACATCAAAATACAATCAAAGCAACGGACAGGTTCACAGCTAGTGTCACTCCAATGTGGTCTACCTCTGACATTTGCTCAGATGAAAGAGAGAATATCAAATCTTAAATGGCCCACTTTGGGTTTTTCATCTTTTCTTTTGAACTATAAAGTCACAGTCATTCTGTAAATGCAGAAAAGAGGAGTGGCAATTTTGTAGAGTGAGTGAACGCTGAGATTCAATATTTCACATTCAAGTTAAAGTGCATTAAAACCTTGTATATTCATTCTTTTATAGCACTTAATGCTTTTCAGTGTAGCAAGGAGTGAAAAGCAGGCAAGAGCCTGGACAATTATCAACAACGGAATATTAGTTTACTGCAATTTCCAGGTGTTCAGGCGTTAAAATTACAAGGTATAAAAAACATTCGAGTGCATTGTTATTCCCTTCCAAAAAATCTAATCAATTTACAAGTGGTGAGGAACTTGGGCGATAACCATTCACATTTATCTTGTTTTTTTTTGTTGCAAAACATCAGTCATCTTTTAGATATACTATTTGGTTAAAAAGAATGATTATCATTCAAATTTCTTGTAGGTTTTAGAAAAAAAATGTGACCACAATTGAGTTGGATTTTGTATTGTTTTAGAAATGTAACTGATTGGGATATATTTGTACATAATTTCATACTAAATCAATTGAGGCACTGCCAATGGAATTAGATAGTAGTAGACTTTGCAATATCTGCAAATATTGTGTCAAACATTTATATTGTATTGTATATTGTCTTAAAACTGTCCCCCAAGCATAGAGCATTGCAGAATTGTTAACTACAATCAAACAACCAAGCATAAATAAGTGCTCTTTTTCCAAATTAATAACTTAACCATATACTAGTTTCTTTTTTAGCACCAAGAAGTAATTTAAAACATATTTGTTTGTAATAAATTTAAAACTGCATGAAAATAATATAATGCAGTACGATGATATTGGAATAAACTGTCACAATTCTCTGAAACAAACTATTTTTCATAGTTTTCATTTGATAAGAATACATTTGTGTACCTTGCCGCACACCTCCAAAATATCCAATAATAATAATAATAATAATAATAGCCTGGTTTTGCAGTCTTTGGTAATACCCGGTTGATGAAAACAGGAAATTAATACATAAAAAGAGATATCATGTTCTAATCTGTATTTTAAAAATATAGCCAAAATATAGCCATGCAGATCAAATATTACCTGTAATTACATGAATACTAATCAACACTAAAGAGCTATAAATCTAAACCAGACTAAAAGCACACACCATTAAAAGTCATATAAAATGATATATTAAAGGGGTATCCACTATTAAATAAACCGAATAACTGCCAGTGGCAGCTAGTGAAGTCACGGTGATCTGAACCTTAATTATCCTGGGTACTCCTTGGATTGGTTGCCAGCCAATCATTTAGGCATAAACGCTGCCCTTCACACGTAAGGACAATTTAGAGTCATTAAAGAACCTGACACACATGTTTTTTTTAAATATATGCTCACTACTCAGCCATTCCCTCATTTCTATAAAATAATGAAATAGATGATTCTGTACTTCTGAATTCTGACTGGCATTATTTGCAATTTGGGACATTGTGCCTGTGTATTACATCACGTTTCACCTGATATGTACATGTATAGACAGAAAAAAATCATAATTGGAATTGTCAGTGTTAGTTCCACATGATTGATTCTGGACCTCAGAGGGCAATCATTTCTGCAGATACCGTTTAATAACGGCGTATGTTGACTTTGTGCTGGAATGATGAGGAAAATGGGATGGAAATTTGGTCTGTAAAATAATAAGTACTCTTTACAAAGGAAAAATGAATTAGTCTTGTTCCCTTAAAAGGAAGGTCAAAACAGTCTCACTCCTCGCTCATTCTTCCATCTTACTTTCTCAATAATTCCCATGAAGAAAAAGACAGAAAGCAGTGTAATCTCATTTTGGCGCCAAGTCTTGACAGCTTCATGACAATAAGACCAAGTATGAAACACTCCCCATCTAAAGTATATAGCTCCAGGCAGACTAACTATTGATGCAAACTCCTCCCTGGTCATCAGCATCCTTCTTCCAGAGCCAGCTCATCATGGCTGCTTTTGGACTGTCGTCAGCACTCTATCCTTGTGGACGCCAGCCAGCAGCCGTGCTGGCGGATCAATAGGCCCTGGCGGCTAGCTTTGCCCCACCCCCTGTCTGAACTACAACACTATAAAGACTGCTGTATTGTGCCGCCACTGGATGGTGATTAAACATCCCACGCTGCTGTGTGAATTAGCCTAATCTATGTGTCCACAACGAAAGGACGTAGCTTCAAATGCCCACTGGAGAATGAATTGCTGGACTGAAGAGAAGCTCATTTTTAGGAAATTTACAATGGGGAGTTTCTGGGAAGGCTGTTGGATTAATGAGAAATAACAGTAAAATATGGATGCAAAACTTAAAGGGGACACCATTTTGGTTTTAGCTCATCCACTCATTAAAAGACAAGGATGAGCAAGTGACTAGTTCACATGTGTCAAAGTGGTGGCCCCGGGGCCAAATCTGGCCCGCTGCATTATTTTGTGTGGGCCGGGAAAGTAAATCCAGCGCCGGCTTTCTGTTTCAGGATCAAATTAAAATGCAGAGTATTTATGTATATTACATTTCCTGATTTTCCCCCTTTTCAATCAATAATTGTAATTTTTTAAATCATTTTTTCTGTTTTTAGTTCAAAAATCATTTAGTAAAATCTAAAAATACATTTTAAAAAAGCTAAAATAAACTTTGTTTTACATCTATAAAACAACTGAATATTTAGGGCTTTTAATTCAGTTATTTTAATCTATTTATTGAAAAAAATCTAAATGTTATATCTAAAATGGTCCGGCCCATGTGAAATCAAGTTGACGTTAAAGCGCCCCGCGAACCAACCCAAGTCTGACACCCTTGGACTAGTCTATCCCAGGTGATTTTGGGTGAGAAGCCATGGCGTGGCTAATCTTGGACATTTTGTAAGATTTGTTGAAAAAACTTCCGAATTTGACTGGAGTCATGCATTTAGTAAAAAAAAAATCTTATAAGAGCTCGGCGGGCATCAAAAGATACATTTTAGGCCAATGTTATGCTTTTTGAAACTCTTGAAAAAATGGAGCACTGTCACACGACATGCTGCTAGACCTACCATGACAAATGCAACATCATAACCTTGCAAGTTTGGCACATAGACAATGCAAAGAAATGCAATCAATGCTGATTTTAAGAAAATAAACCAATTTTCTCACAGACTAAAATTCATAGTTAAGTAACCCTACAATTGTGCATTTAACCCATGTTAGCCAAAACCACCCATATGCTTCCATTACATTTCCTAAATTGTAAAACCAGAGCATCTCAGAATGCATTTTTTGACCTTCAAGGATCCATTGTACTGCTAGACGTCCCTCAACAATTATTTTATGCAGCAGGGGAATAGAAATATCAAGAATTAGTCTCTATGCAAGTAGTACCACGCTCCATCCCATTTTTTGATGTTCAAAACACTTTTGCACTTCTCTTCCCAGCATGAACTTGACAGAGTTGAGTTCAATGCCATAGTGAGACCTTGGTGTATATAATCAAACCTTTTTCCCCTGCTTCCTGTATGATGATGCTGTCCATCATGCACCTGTCAAAGTGCTGACATGTAGTCGGTTGTGCATGTACCCACATCATGTCTAATAACACCACCTCCTCTGCTCCTACTCTTCCTCCAGCTCATCAGCAGATCTATTGCACGCCCTTGACAAACTGCCAGTGCAATCCTTCTCGTGCAAAATGTCTATTTATCATCCCAACTAAGGCAAAAGATGAGGGGGAAAAATCACTTCCTTCACCCATATAACTTAATGAATGCATGCAGAATGTTTAAATCCCAACTTCACTTTGTTTTAACAGCATCATCCAAATGTTCTTGCTTATTTTCTCTTGCTTAAAGCACCTTTACATACATTAAGTGACAATAGTTTGATGGAAGTATACATGTCATCACAGGATAATCCCATTTTTTTAATTATATATATTTTTAAATCATAAAAAGCTGCTTAATTAAATCCCACACCCTGCAAACCCCATTGTTCAAGGCGTTAACATACCTCCATATTCGCTTTTTCACGCAAATACTTACTTCAACGGGATCCTGGCCACCGGCGTCTCCTCGTGTCTCCTCCCGCCCCAGGTGAGCCTTTCCTCGGCGTCCAAAGGACAGCGTACTCGGCTCAAATCTAGGAGGAAACGCACGTGCGGTCGCCTCGTCCTTCTTCCGGGGCTTTGGTGACCGAAGCAGCGGGCATTTGTCTTCTACGAAAGGACTGGACCATTCACGGGGCACGGGTAGAAAAAGACGGGAGATCTGATGAAGAAAAGGCAGGTAGCTCGAGGTGGATCGGGCGGCGGAGAGCGGCGAAACACTGCGGCGACGGGCAGCTCGGGTAAGGAGGCACACAGCCGCTTTCTATCTCGCTCGTCCACTCACTGACGAGCGGACGCAATTACTCCAACCCTTTCAACCAGGTGGTGTGGTGCTCCTCCTGCAGGTTACATCTTAGTACTACAGGCAGGGTGTTTCCCCCCCCCCCCCGCCTGTCCGCGTTTGTTCATTGTTCGACACCGTGTGTGGGAGGCATCGTCCCGTGGGAGCATAACAGTGCTATTTCTGTAGGTATGGACTATCCTCTATTATTTTCTTCCTTTTCTTTTTTTTCATTAATTATGTGTTAACAGGAGGGATGCATTTCGGTGCAATTTGAAAAACGAAAGATCGTATTTATATTGCCCACATGGAGAATTGAATGACATCATCGTTTGTGCATTCATTCATTCATTTTCTGAATTGCTTATCTACACAAGGGTCGCGGGGGGTGCTGGAGCATATCCTAGTTTACTACAAGCACAGGGCAGGGGAAACCCTGAATCGATGACCAGCAAGGAGAGAGACTACCACTCATGCATACCTCATATTAGAGTACCTGGAGAAAACCCACCTAAGCCAGGGGAAAACCGACCTGGGATCGAACCTTCGAGCCTAGAACTGTGAGGCCACTCTGTTGTCAGCCCGTCCAACAATTATCGTTCGTGCATCAGCAATTAAATCCAAGTGCCTTTTCTGATATAAGGTCATTTTATTGGTCTAATTTGGAATGTGTTATATCAGAAAACATGGCAGATTACTGACATCAGTGATAATTAATTTGGTTTCCACCTTATTGTTATTTCTGCCTTTATTTTCTTGATTTCAACCACCTTTTTATTCTGACAAGTGTCGTGGGGGTGCTGGAGCCCATGCCATCTGACTTTGGGCATAGAGGTGGGGGACTCCCTAAATTGGTTGGCCAGCCAATCACAGGGCAAGAGGAGACATGCTCACACTCAAGGGCAATTACGAGTGTCCAATCAGCCTATGATGCATGTTTTTGAAATGTTGAAAGAAAACTGGAGTACCTGGAGAAAACCCATGCAGGCCCACGGAGTACATGCAAACTTCATACTAGTGGACTGACCTGGATTCGAACCCAGGACCCCAGAACTGTGACGTCCACATGTTAACCACTCATCTCTGGGACCATTAAGTCCTTTGTCTTCTTTTCATCCATTGTTTTGGTGCAAATGTTAGTTTTTGTTTTGTTTTAAATATTAGGGTCCCTGATGATGCAGTGGTTCTTCCCCGTGACTTTAGTGCAAGGCAGTATGGGTTCAATTCCCACTCAGTGGAAGTGTGATTGTGACTGAGGCATACTTAATTTTTTTTGTTGTGTTTTGGAGAGTGTTTTTAATGTGATTTCTGGAATGGTGGTCTTAAACTTTTGATCATTTGAAAAACTGCCTCGTTATATTCAATCAATTTGTTTTTCACTGTGCTTTTTTTGTCACATCCCCCTTCAGGCTTTTGCATATTTTAGCTCTACTTAAAACCTCATTTTAATCCAGACATACTATTGGTAAAATCTAGCTATTTTTCAGACACCCTTTAGATTTTGATCAGGACTTTTTGTACTATTATATATAATAATTTTTTGCATGCATGTATTCCATGGACAATACATGGTACACATAGTACAATAGCATATCACATATATCTTCAATTTCATTTAAAACGTGAGAGAATAATGTTCCACCCATGAACTCCTGTGAGGATAAGCAGCACATAAAATGAATATAAATCCATCAGAGGCGTATTTTAAAAGGATGTGAACTGATTAAAAAAGTTCAATTATTTCATCTTTTCCATTCATACATTTTCAGTGAACACAACCATTTAATCGTTGATGATAATTGATTTAACAACAAATGCATATGAAATCTGATAGCAATTTTGTCTTAAAAAAAGAGAATAACACTCAAATAAATTTGGTACAGTATTTGCAATCGAGGAGGTAGAATACAAATTGAAGCATTTATACCTCTTTAGCAGTTTTGTAGTCATTAAATAACTTTTTAGTTATGATAGTGCAAACGGTTGCATTGTTGCAAAATACTCGCTAGAGAGCGCTGCCTGTCTGAAATTCATTTGAGATGAAGTAGGCCTGTAGGAGACCTTTCATTCCTTTTCTGTACCACTTATAAGGCGTCACAAGTGTCGCGGGGGTGCTGGAGCCTATCCCAACTGACACTGAATTGGTGGCCAGCCAAGGAAGGCAGTCAAGCATTCACGCTCACACTCCGACCTAGGTGCATTTTGGAGTGTTTTGGGGATGTGGAAGGAAGCCGGAGTATCCGTAGAAAACCCACGCAAGCTCAGGGAGAACATGCAAACTCCACACAGAAAGGTTCAGACCCTGGGGTTGAACTCGTGACCTCAGAACTGTGACTCCAAAGTGCTAAACACGCCCACTGCACACAAATGAGACTGTCATCATACCAACTGCAATCTCTCATGGGGTTTTTATTATATAATTTGTGTAATACCACGCCTTTGAGAAACAGTAAATAGAGTACAGATGTTTGTATGTAGTGATGTCAAATATGTCCCTTATTTTCTTTGAATAGTTTGTTTTACATTAAAAAAGGAAACACAGAAATTGCATTCTAGAAAATGTATTTAATTTTCATTCACATTAAAAAATAAAACATTGAAAAGACAGAGGATAAATTAATTTCTATCCAACATAGTTTTATGCAAGTCATTAAAATCTGGATCAAACCTGTTCTTGCCCCAAAACAATAAATGAATAAAAATTAAAGAAAAAAAACACACCAGCATCTCCAGCTAAGAAATATTGCCTGATTTACTTACTGCACACATCAGAAAAGCTCACAAAAGTATTGCTGAGTCTTGATGTAAACCAGCCAGATTAAAAAAAAATGCCATTAAAAAGTGGGCCTTCTGATCCATTGCTCCTCTTACAATGAATAAAAGTTTCATGGGAAAACATTGAAACATTTTTTTCTTCCTTTTTTAAATGCTGCACATCAGAAGTTTGAAAAGAGACTAAAAATTTCTGTGGACAGATGAAAGCAAAGTTGAGCTACTTGGAATTAAAACTGCTATTCCAGGAAGAAAAGTGGCATGGCGACATGAAAACCTGATCCCAACTATGATTCATCTTAACGTGCCTTTCTGATCAGCACCAGGAATCCGTAGTCGCCTTTACTGCCAAAGGAAAGTTAATCATTCATATAAATTCCCCCTTACTTTTGCCCCTTGCACATAATTAGTGTGCTTTGTAATAAATAAAAAAACATTTGTTTGGATTGTATTGTTTTTGATAGATCACAATATTTGTCATGGGCAATTTACGCAAATGATTAAATGTTTTATTTACTTTGTTGTCCTCCACCACACACACACACACACACACACACACACACACACACACACACACACACACACACTGTAAGAAATGTTCAATGAACCCTTTAAAACAGGGGTGTCAGACTCGGGTTGGTTCGCGGGCCGTTGTTAATGTTAACTCAATTTCATGTGGGCCGGAAAATTTTAGATATAATATTTAGATTTTTTTATAAATAGATTAAAAGAACTGGATTAAAAACCCTGAATATTCAGTTTTTTTATAGATGTAAATCAAAGTTTATTTTAGCTTTTTTTTTAAATGTATTTTTCGATTTTACTAAATGATTTTTGAACTAAAAACTGAAAAAAATGATTTAAAAAATTACAATTATTGATTTGAAAGGGAGGAAATCACGAAATTTAATACACATCAATACTCTTCATTTTAATTTGTTCCTAAAACAGAAAGTCGGCACTCATGATTTACTTTTCCGGGCCACACAAAATGATGTGGCAGGCCAGATTTGGCCCCCGGGCCGCCACTTTGACACAGGTGGACTAGTCACTTGCTCATTCTTGTCTGAGTGGACAGACTGAATTCCAAATTGTGTCCCCTTTAAGTTTTGCATCCGTATTTTACTGTCATTTCTCATTAATCCAACAGCCTTATCAGAAACTCCCCATTGTGCTTTAAAATGTTTTGGGAAGGTTAGGGAAAATAACAAACAAAGTTATGTGCATTAAAAAAAAATATCCCAGTAAAGTAGACTAAAAACAATGGTCCTAAAGAATCAAGAACATTAGAGTCATTTAACGAGCAAACACCCACAAACAAGTTAGAAAATGACTATGTATAGCTATTTGGCCTTTACCAATATGTGTACACTGACTATTTTGGATACACATCATTTGACAAAGGGTATTATTCCTAGTTGAAAAAAAGGGGTTGAAAAAAATGTCATTGACGGGAAATACAATTCGGTAAATGGTCCGATTTTACAGGTATGTCGCAACTCCACTTTTGGGAAATAAACTCAGTATTGTAGCTTTCACTTACACATGCCGTGTTAGGCAATAAACAATTCCAGGATATGTGTTTTAAGTCCCACCCTTATGCCTATGTGTATGCATGTAGTGTGTGTAAGATTTGTATATTGATGACACCATTTTTTTTCCAGTCATTATAACACAACTCTAGGAAAAAAAATAATTTTGCTAAGACACAGAGGAAATTGTGTCTAAAGACCGCAACATAAACAATATGACGATGACTTCATTTTAAACAGGATATGTGGAAAATAAACAATCTTCTTAATGCTCTGGCACTTAAATAGGGGTGTCATTAAACAATGGAAAAATGAAACTATAAGCATTGACAATTGAATCAATCATCTACTATGAATGTCCTGCTAAGACACATCTCCACATAGTGTTGAAATGAATCATCACCTCATAATGTGCGTGAGGAAAGAATCAGGTGTGTTTGGCTATCAACATGGTAGCCTTCACATTATGAAGGATGTCATCAATTACATCACAAATAAGTCATAAAGCAAGAGTGTGTAATCGGAATGGTTCGCCGGCCGCTTTAACGTCAACATGATTTCACGTGGGCTGGACCATTTTGGATATAATATTTCATTTTTTTCTATAAATGGATTAAAAGAACTAGATTAAAAGTCCTGAATATTCAGTGTTTATTTTAGCTTTTCTAATCTATTTTTAAATTTTACAAAATGATTTTTGAACTAAAAACAGAAAAAAAAAAGATTAAAAAATGACAATCATTGATTTAAAAGGGGCAAAATCAGGACATGTAATATACATGTATACTCTTCATTTTAATTCGATCCTAAAACAGAAAGTCGGCACTCATGATTTACGTTCCCGGGCCACACAAAATGATGTGGCGGGCCAGATTGAGAGTCTGTGACTAATTTGTGATTTTACGCCACACTTGTAGGCCATACAAAAGTGTTCCGTAAAGTGATCCATTCATCATTAATAATACATAGTTGGCAACAAAATTATGAGCCCAACATTATGTCCCACGCTCTTGCCCGGAGTCAGCTGGGATAGGCTCCAGCTAATAAACAACCCCCCTTGGTTGCAGTAGGAAGACAGACACAGAAGACATTGTAGACCTAGGTAAAAAAAAAAAAAAAAAACTGGAGCCACACACAGGAAGTCCACAAGGTGGGGACCTTCTGCAGAATGACTGAGACAGGTTAAATGTGCAGAATTACTATTATTTCATCTTACAATCACCTAATATAATCACTTTACATTGTAAAGTGATTATATCAGGTGATTGTAAGATGAAATAATAGTAAAGTTGTAAAGTTTACAAGGTCAAATTAATTAACAAAGGACTTTAAATACCAATTTTCTAGTACATTTTAAACAACCCGATGTTTATTTATTTTATTTTTTTTATGGGGAAGCACAAATAAAATATGGTGCCTTCTCACAAGTGTGCAAATACCATCCAAAACACTGCACGGCCTGGGACCTCGAGAAATTTAGTTTTGTAAGAAGTGGGGGGAAAAAAGCATGGGTCAAAGGTGCCAATTCTTAAAAAAAAACCTGATCGTGGGGGGTTGTGATCCCAGCAACAATGAACATCAATGGGAAATCAGAGCGCATCCAATAGAAGAAGTGCTGGACGAGTGAAAATATGCTCTTTAGTGGATTAGGATACAACATTTACGGCCAAGGAAACTTTGGTAGGAGGAAGGTTAAAGGGTTATACTTTCCGAAAATGGTCAGAGTCATTTCCTGTGTCTGACTTCCTCCTCCTCCTGTCTGCCCCTTTCTGCCCTTTGGAGGGAATGTGATATACACCATTTTCATTTATCTGTATTATCAGTTGGGGACGTATTTGCATGATACAAGCGACTTTTATCACCATTTCTGGACCTACCTAAAATTCCTGTTTAGCTCCTAGTATTTCCAAGATGCCCTTGAATCAGGGGTTTCTAACTCTATTTTTAGGGCACATTGCAGTAATACCAACCCGAGTCTGACACCCCTGTTCTAGGGTGTAGAGCTGGGTTAAGCTCCGGCAACCCCTGCAAACCTTTCAAGGATGGGCTTTATGGGAGATGAATGAATGCATTAATGAATAATTAATAAGGCGAGCAATTAGCTAAGGTTGACAGGTATGCAAGACTAAATGTAAAAAAGAAAACATGTCTCTCAGAATGTCAGCTGGGATAGGCTCCAGCACCCCCCGCGAACCCTTATCATTCGGAAAATGAGTGAATCACTTGTAATGAAGCGTGCATCTTGTGACGCCATGTCACCTGTGCTATCTCGAACACTTGATAGGGGGCACAGGACTTGAAATATCTCCTTCCGAGAAGACATCCAAAACTGAAGGGCATTGAGAACATGACAATTTGTCATCTGTGATGTGTTTGCGGAGATTGCAATATGAGCACCAAGTGGAAACCGTGGCCGCGGAAGTAAAAAAAAAAATCACAAGCACAAGACGTGTTTGGAGCGTGAGGATTAAAAAAAAAGATCTCCCAAGCAAAGAAGAACGGGTCGTTCTCCGGATGGTGCAGCCAGAGGAAGCCACCTCTACCTGTCTTGGAGGAGGTACACTGACAACACGTGTGGACCGCAAGCTTCGACTTTTTTAAATAAACCGCGGTGAACATGAATGAAGAATGACCAATGGTAAGTTGAGGAGTGCAACTCACCGAGTGACTTTTTAAACTGGGAAAAAAACGACAAACTTTAGTAGCTCCAGCGCGACTGCCTGATCTCTTCAAGTGATTTGCGTTGACTGGAATGCCTCGTTTAGGACTGCCCATATGCCATTCAGAAGGAAAGTGAAATTAAATTTGCGCTTTATGTGTATTAGTAGATCACAAAAAAAACAGGTCTCGTTATGAATCATATTTAACCGAGACATAAACAGTATTTTTATCATACACAATGTTAGTACACTTTTATTATTATTATTACTCATCCCATCTCATTTTCTGAACCGCTTTATCCTCACTAGGGTCGCGGGGGTGCTGGAGCTTATCCCAGCTGACTTCAGGCCAGAGGTGAGGGACGCCCAAGCAATTGCAGGGCACAAGCAGACGGACATACATTCATACTCACACTGATACCTATGACTAATTTAGAGTGTCCAATCAGCCTACCATGCATGTTTCTGGAATGTGGGAGGAAACCAGAGTACCCAGAGAAAACCTAAACAGGCCCAGGAAGAACATGCAAACTCCATACAGGTGGACCAATCTGGATTTGAACCCAGGTGAAACCCACTGTGAAACCAATATGCTAACCACTCAACCACCAGGCCACCCTATTTTGAACACTACATCGTCAAAATATATGCTGGTGTGAAAATACACTATATTTATAAAAATGTGGTTCATTTTGAACCGCTTTCACTGGCCTCATACTAGTTAGGTAATACCTGCACAGACATTGGTCAAAAAGTTAGTAATAATGCTGAGTGTTGAATTTGAAATTGAATGTATTACTTTTATATCATGATTACCTGTTTAGAAGCAACTAATCCAACAAGGTGCTGCTGTATTTGTTTTGGAAGGGGGAGAACAGGGTTTGTTGTCCCATTGGTTAGTAGCTACATTTGCTACAACTCAAACACTAAATGGCGGTAAACACAATATCAGTATTGAAATTATCATGTTTGTAAACAAAAAAAAAGATCAAATGTGGAACCTTCTGGTGAAAAAGCTGCATCCCAAATGCACCAATAAGGATGTTGCATTGCCACACTGCTGTGGCGCCGACACTCCCTCTAGCGATGTTATAAAAAATGGGACCTCTCTTCCCTACTGTTTGTGTTGGTAAATGCACCAACATATCTGGATTTTCTATCTAGATAGGGAGCAATTTGAAAAATATTTCGACTCAACTTCCTCTTTTTGGTGATTAAAATTAGCTTTCGGATTCCAAAATTGCAAAAAATGTATGTCCTTTCATATTTAATTGAGGGTATTGATAACTCATTTTTATATGAAAGAAGCACATAGTAGGTAGTGAATTTTTTACATTTTCCCCAAAAAAGGGGATGCCACTACAGTAGTTTAAAAAAAATTGACATGGACATTCTTATTCACCAAAAAATAACTAGTTAAAAACCGATTTCAAATGTAAAACAACAACAAAAAATACTATTATGTTTTTTTTTCCAAAACTTTGTGAGAGGAACAATAACATGTGCGTAAATGCATTAAATGTGTGTATAAGTATCCTTTTTTTACATTTTGGGATTGCTTGTCACAGTATATCTCTGCTAGTTTTTTTTTAAATATATTTTAATCCATAGGTAGTAAATCCTCTTTAATTCATGGCAGGAAAATAAAAATAAAAAATGACAAAGGTTACGTACACCCGGTCTAAACAGGTTTTTGCCCACTGGATTAAAAAAAATATATATGTTTGTATCTCCTCCAAGCCTCTTCTGCACATCCCTCTTCTGCTTCTCCTGCTTCCACCATTGGCCACAAGCTGCAATAGCCAAAGGCCTCTTGCAGAACTTGCAGACGAGTACAGGGGAGTTGTGCGAACAGATCTCAACAACACGGTAAGAAAAATGTACAAAATAAATGTGCAAAACATTTTAGGAAGAGTGCATTGCACCAGTCATGTAGATATAAGAATGTTAACGTAAATATATACTTTGATAACTCGGATTGCTCCACTATTAGATTAGTTTTCTCCATTGATATTACTTGAAGACTGCAAATTACTTGCTTGCTAATAAGTCAAATTTTGCCAATCATTAATAAGGGGAGCATTTAGCCGAAATGGACAGGTATGTGAGAGATAATCTTGAAACATGGATAGTGGTTGTTGTGAGACAGCCAATTGAATTAACTTGAATGCTATTATTGTCATTATCTGAGATAGAATGGAAAGCTATAAAATGAAAGCCTAGTAGAGGGTAGCGATGTTCTAAAGTGAGAATCAATGCATTATTTTCAAAATAAAATAACGGATAAGGAAATACAACTTTTGGGGATTTCGTAACTTGGATCATTTTCGTATATTGAGCCATTTGTAAGTAGAGGTATGACTGTATATACACGTAATGTAATTTGTGGACTAATAATAGCCCACAACTAATGAATAACCCACGGAAACTACTTAGATATATGCATGCAATTCTTAAATATGTGCAATGGGAGATTACTGCATAAAGAACGCATTTAAAAATTAACATGACTGCTCTTTGTTTGTTCACAATAAGAGAGGAAGAATCTCTACTTGGGAGCGAAACGTGTCGTGCATTGAGGAGACACAAAGAGTGCAAAGCTGTACGACAAGAAACAACACAGTGAGTCACAGCTGGGAGTTGAAGTGAGATAAGATTCATGGTAGTCATCACTGTTTTATCCAAACACTCAAATTAACCAAAACGGTGATATAACTTAAACTATGCTTGCATTGTACTTGTTTTCATAATCATGACAAACTACTAATTACTCTCGTATACTTCTATTCTGCAGAATTTTGTTGCCACCTTACACAATTTGACCTGCGAAATGATGTCCATAAGACGTTTTTCTACACGGCAACTGGTCGAATCTATCCTTAACTCAATAGACTGCACTTGCTCATTAGAACTCGTAAGTCCAGATTCATTTCAATTTTGAATGTATTTTCAGTGAAATTAACAGTGTCGCTTAGATTGTTTCACAAGTAGAAATATCGATAGGAACCAAGGGAACTGTATTTATAATACACATTATTTTTAAGATAAAAATATTTCAATGTACAAGTCTAAAGAGGGTTAATTCTGAGTGTTATGCAAAATTGCAATGTTATGAGAATAGAGAGGGGTGATATTCAAAGAATAAATTTATGAGAATAAATACCGTGATGATGTTGGAATAATAGTGATTAAAGAATTGTAGAAACAATATTATTATATTATTACAAAGCTTATTGTATTGTGTTTTCCAGAGTGAAGATCATAAAAGAAAGAAAAAAAGGAGGACAGCAATGAAACAAAATGAAAGGCAGAAGAAAAAAAATAACAGGCAGACCCAAAGACATACAAGCTTGCAAAATTTCAAAACTTGCAAACTTTCTGCAATTCTATCAAGCATGACAAAGTGCTATGAGATGCTGAATTCACTGTTAGGGGACACCTGACAATAATGCTTGGGTTATTTTTAATACGAGTGACGTTTTCTCTACTTTTGGGTTTTTGTGCTCATGTATGGAAAACAACCGTTGTGAGCTACATAGATAACTTGGTGAAAAGTTCAAAGGCCATATATAATGGGTTGTTTTATGATCCAAAATGATTCTATTTGAACACTGACTAACTTGCTATCTAAATTATGAAACCACATTCCAATATAGTGGACGTGCAGGAAAAAGCTTATCAATGACAGCTGTTTAAGCAGTGCACAATCTGTTGCCAAAAACACGTTTACTCGACAGGTTTATCTAGCCAAATAGCCATTTAATTTTAGAGAATCCTCACGGTTTGTCAAACAAAAATGTGATAAAATTGACTGCAACTGTGTGAAATTTGGTGTTTTTTTTATAATGTAATTATATATATACATTAAATTAAATTATATATATAAATTTATATATAATTTAATAAACTATTTAATAGAAGAAAATAATTGCTCTGCTTCTCATGATGCATTACAGACAGAGATAAAAAGATAATAATTTCCCAATAATAGTGGCATGGCAATTTAGTAGGAAACCCATATTCCCAATAATGTGTATGACTGAAGTTTTTAAAAGCTAATTTTCCACGAATGGCTGCGTTTTAAAAGAGGCCCGAGTCTGTTCAGTGGTCAACATCGGCAAGGAGTTCTCATTTGATGTCTTCCTGATCGCTTCAGTTATGTCCAATTGTTCATTTACCGCATACTGTCTTGTACAATGTTGGGAATGATTTTTGGTTTGCTCACAAAAGTACTATAAGCACTATTTGTCTTAAAATATATATTTATAACAAACACCTTTTCTTTTTTTCTGCTTTCTTCAACAGACAATTTCAAACTGATGATTGCATAAAGGTTTATTTTGCAGGCCACACATAAAATAAGCTGCACAAAAATGAGCCTTTTGTAATCAGTATGTGCCCCCACATTAATGGCAATTTCATCATCAGCGCATGAAGAATGGAAATGGTCCTTATCAGTTACCTATGCAGTAAAAATGACTGTTACATCATTTTAGGTCAATGCCATTCTGTGGTCCACGTGCCTTTGACTGGAGTGTAACAGTAAAACAAGCAGCTGAGGCAGGAAATATGCACGTTGTGTCAAACCTAAAGCAAGAATTTGGGTTTACAAAGCAGTTCAAATGCATCAAAAGGTACATATCAAGCAATGTTAGAAGGTGCCGTTTAATACACAGGGTGACCAATAATAGTTCAATATTGATTGACAACCTTTCATAGTTTTGTTTCATTTGAAATTGGTAGGATTCCACTCAAAACATAATTTTCAGTGCAGTATATCCATCTTTGTAGTGTACTTTTGCACATAAAGCCAACAAACCATGTTACCGATAATTATGTACTTCATTTGAAACACTTTATAGTCGTTAGGTTAATACAGGGTGACCCCCCCCCCCCCCAAAAAAATACAAAATAAAATAAAACAAAAAACAGTAACCTTGTGCAAGTAAACATTCTGCCATTTTAGTAACCAGGGAAAATTTGGGACGAAATTGACACTAGGCCAGTTGAGATGTTGCAGGCATCAATGAGGAATGTTAACAGCAGATTTTAAGAATACATTTATACAGGAAGACAGTTTCAGAATATAATTTTGAACAACTGAAAATTCAATCGTTTCTTAAATGGAACATTTAAAAGGTTTCATTTACTATGAATCCATCACTCTTGGTTTTATTGGATTGTTTAAAAGTTCCTGTATTCTTATTTCTGTGTCGCCCTAACGCAACCTATGGGGGACAAGTCACCCCCCCCCCCCCAAAAAAAAAAAAAAAAAACATAAAAAAACAGTGCAAAATGTTTCGGTACAGATGGAAAAATAGGACATTCAATACAAAATGATCAGACTCACAACTAATCAGTAAAAAGGGGAGAAATAAATAAGTTAGAAAAGCAAAGTATTGGACACAGAGAATGCTACATTTTGGGGAATTTAACAGCATTAAAGGAAAAAAACAGACTTGATATCAGTCTATAAATTAAAAGTAATAAGAAAAAAACACAAAAATATGTATTGCAATTCCTCATGTATCAATCATATTGCCCCTATTGCGAGGAAAAAACTCCTGTGTGTAACGAGAGAAGGAATTATGACTGTTTACCACTATGCATGACTGAGGATTCAGCTTCAGGAAGTTCACAGCAGACATTATTTTTGCAAGAATCGATGTATCATTAGGCTATTCTTGTCGTCATCTTTTTGCTGTACTCATTCTAATGACATATTTTTCCATTGCAACCACTCAGTAGATATTGATAAATAAGAGTATGTGCTAACCAGTCTCACAGTTCTGTTCTTTAGATACTAGTTAATTTTGTGTGCATTTCTGGAGTGGATACCCCTCTTAGCATAAACATGCAGTGCCGTGAAAAAGAAATACTTTTAATTACCATATTTTCTCCCATATAAGCCGTATTTTTTTTTAAAAAAAGTGAATGATTTCCCTTAAGAATTTCCCTTCAAAGTAACACATTTGTACTCCCTATTAAAACCATTAATATGAAGGTCAAAATTGTCAGGGGCGGCTTATCCGCGAAAAATTGAAATTTTAAGGTTGAGGCTTATATGCGGGTATGGCTTTTATGCGAGTAAATACGGTATTCATCACCAATTTTCTAAAATGCTTGATTTTAGTTACTAGTGCTGTGTCTGGCATAACTTGTCAGCGTGAAGGGGGCAGTTGCTTTTTCACATACAGGCAAGATATGTATAGATTTATTTATATTTTTGCATTTTTTTTATTTCCTTGGGTTGTCTGTGCAAACTAAAATTGGTTTGATATAAACCTGTTTGCAATACATATGCAAAAAAAAACCAAAACAAAAGCGGCAAATACTTTTTCATGGCACTGTATATTAATGCACTATGACGTCAAAGCCAATAGATATAAGTAATTGAATAGCGCACAAAAGGAAAAATTGAGATCTGACACAAAGACCCCAATGATAGTCCATAACCACAACTGCAGTACTCTTGTTAAGTCAATTTGACAAATGTGTTAGCTGTTGAGTTTGGTTTTACATTATCACTTTGAATTATGGATGAAAATGTATGGAATGGACAAGTGATAACATGAATACATTTTCCCATACCTTAAATACTATGATCGACATATACATGTCATCTAATACATGTATATGTCACACACACAACCTTCGGATACCACACTCGCAGCAGAACTTTGCAGATTCTATGGGATATCTGGTCCCGCATGAGTGGCAAAACTTGCTTTTTATTTCCCCGTTGCCCACATCATTATTGCCATCAATGTCATTCCTGGAGATGTAAACAAAGCTAGATTAGAAACAATCTAAATCTACCTATTTAGGGTTATTGAGCATTTTGTCATTCATTCATTTTTTTGAACCGCTTATCCTCACAAGGGTCGCGGAGGATGCTGGAACCCATCCCAACTGACTTTGAGAATAGCTAGCGGGAATTGTGTCCAATTAGCCTATCATGCATGTTTTTGGAATGTGGGAGGAAACCGGAGTACCTGCAGGAAACCCACACAGGCCCAGGGAGAACATGCAAATTCCATACCGGTGGACCGACCTGGATTCGAACCCAGGACTGTGAGACCAAGCCGCCAATCCACTAATCTGCCAGGCTATCGTTATTGAACACCATATTTGAAAATTGTACTTCAAGTAATAAATATATTTACAAGCCGAGTTTACATCTGGTATGGACACAAAAAAAAATCTTAATATTTTGCATTATTGTCAAAAACTGGCAGGTTTCAACATCTTAGTGTCTGTCACTCAGTTGGGATAGGCTCCAGCACTCCCACGCCCTTTGTGAGGATATGTGGTTCAGAAAATGAATGCATTTTTAATACACAAATGTACTGATCACACAGGCACGAGAAGTTGAAAAATGACTTGAGTGTCACATTTCCAATTCATCTTTTAGGCTGAAATGTTTGCTTCTCTTTGAAACATATGTAACAGATATTAACACATGTAATACGGCACAATAACACAAGAGCAAAGTATAGTGCACCATTTGCTTCTGTGGAGTTGGCTCACCTCGTTATGCAATCATCTTCTTGTTTCTTCTTGTTAAGCGGAACTCTTCCGGGTATAGTGTTTCTCAAAGGATTGTATCCAGAACTCGCTACTCGGCTCCTATTTCCCACACTGGTGTATCGTAGTAGAGAAATGTAAGAAGAATAAAGTAAGGATGATTCCATATTTGAATTCTTCCATCAGTTTACTCACCCAGAAGCAGGGCTAATAATCCCAGATGGATTAGCTCTCACAGACGATGAAGGGGAAACCTTAGCAGAAGGCACTCCTAGAATAGGAAGAATGTTTAATTCTGTCCCATCTTATGCTACACTAGCTAATTACCTAGCTCCACTGAAATGCAACATTATAAGGCAGACCCGTTCAAATGCTCATTAACACAAGTTTTGAATCAATCATGTGACAGCAATCCAATCTATTTAGGTAGGTAGAAAAGTGAAGGCAAAGGGAGGCCCAACCCAATATTAGCAAGGTGTACCTAATAAAGAAGCCAGTGAGGGTATAACTAACTCAAACAGTGAGGGAAGAATCATATTGCATATTTTACCAGTTGTCGGGGCAAGGCTTGATTTCTGAGGTAGGCGGGATGAGGGTGAAGGGATCGTTGACACTGCAGAGTTGCCCTTTTTGATTGGAGTGGGTGGCTTGTACTGAAGAACCAGTTTGTATAAGGACATATTTCAGTTAAAAGGTACACACCCGTCCTTTTGATGCAATATTTGTAAATACTGGAGATACGCATGTTTGAAGATGAGTGGTATGTATTTTTATTTTATATATATATATATATATATATATATATATATATATATATATATATATATATATATATATATATATATATATATATATATATATATATATATATATATATATATATATATATATATATATATATATATATATATATATATATATATATATATATATATATATATATATATATATATATATATATATATATATATATATATATATATATATATATATATATATATATATATATATATATATATATATATATATATATATATATATATATATATATATATATATATATATATATATATATATATATATATATATATATATATATATATATATATATATATATATTTCTTTGAGTTTCCTAGATCTTTAAATTGCATTTTACAATCAGTCTAAAGACAGTCGTCAACTTACAACTTTTGCTAGTAACGTCTTTTCTACTTTATGACCACAAAAGTCATGAAGCATGATTTATGGCAGTCCAGCGCACTCCACGTTTTATCTTACAGGCTAGCGAAGAGCCATATGTACCCATCAAAAGATACATATGGCTCGTGAGCCATAGGTTCCTGACCGCTGAAAAAGCAGGTGATAAAGCATGTAAAACTTTACTACACAGTACAATATCTATAACACAGATCAACATGCGACCGGACTGTCGTGACCAAATGTAAGTTGACGGCTGATGATCATGAAACCTCTATATCTCCTGTTCTTTGGTTGCATTCAAAAAATAAACTTCACTCTCACTTGTTAAACCATACCTGTGTGCGAGTAGGTTTCTTCACATCAGCCAACTTGTTCCTGTTACCCATTCTGGCAGCCTGATCCCGGCAAAACTTGATGTGTCCTTGAGCTGCAGATTCGTTGAACCTCCTCTGACAATAAGGGCACTGGACTAGGTCTTAAAAGAGATTGAGATAAAAGCTGCATTTTTACCGTGTCATGGCAATCCAAAGTACATTTTAGTAGAATTTTAGCCAAGTTGCTATTTGGTTGCGATACTTATGGCCAATTATGATCTTTTTGGTAAATATTTATTCATTTTCCGCACCGCTTATCCAGCCATACCTTCGATCTTAGAACTGTCGGTTACGTGCCGCCCCTCTAGCAATTATATTTAAAAACTTGTATAGTGGTTACGATGTTTCATACTAAAATAAGACATTATTCAGTACAGTGCGCGCAGGGAAGAGAGAGAGAAAGAAAAAAAGACAATTCTTGGACGGCAACGCGTTCGTAACATAACACATAAACATAAATTTAACTTAAATGGTGGTGTTTAAGGTCCCCTTTTTCAGATGCTTGCTTTGCTTTCAAATTCATGTAAATTCTGCTATATTATCGACTCGGTCACGCTATCTCCCGCTAACTGTTTATCTTTTATCCTTATTAAAAGAAGGCTCTCCATCTCGTTATGAAAGTCACTGTGCAGCTTGGCAATTATGGTTAGTCTTTGGAAGAAAGGAAGTTATTTGTTACTTTGAAAATAGATGGCAAATTTAAACAAATAAAAATGTTTTTCCAATCCAATATCCTGTTTTGGGTGTTTTTTTCAGAGGGTTGGAACAAATTAATTTGTTTTTAATTCATTTTTATCGGAAACGTTCATTTGAGTTAAGAGAAAATCAACATATACGAGCTCAGAAAGCTCGTATCTCGGAGGTACCACTGTATGTCACAAGCGTTTCCAATGTGTAAGAAAGTACTTACCAGGGTCATATGAAGGAGGGGGCGGTGGGGGCAAAGGGGCACCTTCCTTTAAGGCCTTCATGCTGACTTTAGATGCCTTGATGGCCGTGAGTAAGTCCTCATGTTTCTTGCGCCAATTGGACGGCTTTTTTGGTGGCTCTGCCTGGAGGAGGCAACACAAAAGAGACGGTGACCACAGACAACAGCTTTCAAGTCTCACAATCTCTATTAATGATTACCCAACCATCAAAATTCCATTTGTTTGCATGGGAGCAGATCATAAACAAGGAAAGGCGTGTTTGTGGCACAGTAAGAATTTTCGATTCATGCAGCGGGAGAATTAAGCAAGCTTAAAGGAGCTACGAAAGAACGGAGGTCTTAAAAATGGTGAAGAAGTACAGCTTGGGGTGTTATTGTAATTTTAAACAAAACAACTAAAAGGAAATCAACTTACTTTCTTAGAAGATGAACTTTGTAACTGAAAATATAAAGTGTATTTGATGCAGTGTAGCAAGGAATTTCATGTTAAATATACATTTGACGCGGAGTTACATCAAGTGATGTTATTTTTTTCACCAAAACAATATTGTAACAAGTTCAGATATTTTTAGGAAACTGAACAATAAAGTGTAAATATTTTGCCAACATATTTTTCTTTGGTGGAGATCAGAATTATGCTAATTTATGATTAAAAGTTTTAGTTTAGTAAATCCATACTATTTTGTGGTTTATATTCACCTCATATTATCTTGCTGATTTCAAGAAGCAGACATTCAGTACATTTTACATACTGAAGAAAAAGAATATGTTTATGTCTAAATTTGGCAGTATATTGGACTATAATAATAGGGATGAATAAAGTTATCCAAACCAATCCAATCATGGGTTCAGACGTATTGTACTTTAAAGCACAGGTGTCAAAGTGGCGGCCCAGGGGCCAAATCTGGCCCGCCCCATCATTTTGTGTGGCCCGGCAAAGTAAATGATGAGTGCTGACTTTCTGTTTTAGGATCTAATTAAAATGAAGACTATAGATCTATATTAAATTTACTGATTTACCCCCTTTGAAATCAATAATTGCATTTTTTAATCAATTTCTTCTGTATTTTTATTTCAAAAATCATTTTTGTAAAAGCTAAAAAAAAACATTGTTTTGATCAATAAAAAACTGAATATTCAGAGTTTTTAATCCTGTTATAAAAAAAAATTACAAATATTATATCTAAAATGGTCTGGCCCACATGAAACAGAGTTGACGTTAATGCGGCCCGCAAACCAACCCGAGTCTGACAGCCTTGGGTTAGCGCGTCAACCTCGTGGTCCTGAAATTGAGGGTTCAATCCCAGGTTCGGACACACCTGTATGGAGTTTCCAGGTACTCCGTTTTCCTCCCACATTCCAAAAACATGCACAATAGGCTGGTTGAACAATCAAAATTGCCCCTGTGCATAAGTGTGAGCATGATCGTCTGTCTCTTTGTGCCTTTGGTTGGCTGGCATAGGCTCCAGCACCCCCAACCATTGTAAGGATAATCGAGATGGAAAATGAACAAATGAATAAAAATGGTTTATAGCTCTCGGTCAAAAAGGTTCCAGACCGCTGATTTATATCATTATCTCAGGTGTAACCATCACCATGGGAACGACATTTAAAAAAACATCACCAGCAACGTGACTTTCGTTGGTTCTGGCAAATTATAACTCTCACAATATGTTTTTAATCACTCACTTTATACAGTAGGTGATTGTTTTGGATAAAAAACATTCTTAACGACTTGATTTGTCAGATTTGTAATAACAAACATTGGTTTAAATTTATAAAGAAAGCAAATCATATTGATAAAAATGCCAAATATAGTCACATGTAATTTGTAGAATAATGACGCATGTGTTACACCATAGAAGAAAGAGTCATTAAAAAATGACTCCCTCCAGGGTGGTGAACACTGCAGTTTCTTGTTAAAGGTTATTTGGAGAGAATACTGTAGGAATCGAATTTTAAAAGTGTAATGTAGACTAATACCGCCAAGTTTGATCTTACCACTGGTTTTAGAGGTTTGAGAGTTGGGATTTCGGTGCCTGCTGCTCTCTGCCTGCTGGAATCAAAAACCTTCCTCCGTTTAGAAGTTGACTTCTGGCAGATTTTGGAATGCTTCTCCTGGAGAAACAAGACTATAAGCACACAAAACACCAAAACACCGCAACTTCCTCAACAAAATACCCATTACTATTATTATTATTTCGCATTTAGATCTTTTTGCAGCAATGGTGACTTTACCAAGACTTTCGGGAAGAACGTTCTTTTACAGGTGGCACACTGTGACCGTTCTTCAAGAGGGCTTGCCTCATCATCTGTGAATGAATAAAAGTGGATAAGAGTCAAATATCATTAAAAAAAAGACATTTCTTTTGCTGAGTCAAAAGCAACACTGTAATACACAATCACCAAAACCAACAAAGCTTCACAAGTTCTATTCCTCTATCTATTTCCTATACAGTGGTGTCAAACATATGGCTGTGGCCCACTAGGGGGTCCGATCCACCCTTAGGTTTGTTCTGACAGGCACTTTTTAGCTCGAATATACTATAATAATATGTAGTATGAATATACTGTACATAGGGTGGCCCGACGGCTGAGTGGTTAGCCCGTCAGCCTCACAGTAGGGCACCTGGGTTCAAATCCAGGTCGGCCTGCCTGGGTTTTCTCTGGGTACTCCGGTTTCCTCCCACATTCCAAAGACATGCATGGCAGGCTGATTGAACACTCTAAATTGCCCCTAGGCATGAGTGTGAGCATGAATGGTTGTTTTCCTCCTTGTGCCCTGCGACTGGCTGGCCACCAATACAGGGTGTCCCCCGCCTCTGGCCCAAAGTCAGCTGGGATAGGCCCTAGCACACCCCGCGACCCTAATGAGGATAAAGCGGTTCAGAAAATGAGTTGAGATCAGATGATTATAGCCCCATCTAAACACTAGTGCAAAAATGGTATTTTGATGACATATTAATATCATTTATTTATAATATTGTTGGCTGCGCTGAGCCTTGATCATTTGCTGATGTATAGAATTATAGTTGCTAAGAGTGGAAACTAGGGGCGCTCACCAATACAAACCCCGCAGCTAACGTTATACACGCAAAACGTCACCTAGCTTGGACAGGGGCGAGACACAAACAAAAAGATGTCCCTGACAAAAAGCAATTGAAGTATAAACCCAAACTTGCATACTGGATTTTAACATATAGGACAGACCAGGCGTCGTCATTTCGCTTACCACCGAATTCGGCCATCCTTAACGTTTGGTTAGTTGTTGTCAGATGCTTTTCTGATGTCCCAAAGCCAAGAGTGTGGTACTCGACGGGTGATGTAAAACGAAGATATCACATAGAGAGTGCTAGATGTAAAAGGTCGGAAGTCGGCAGCATAAGTAACAGAGGGCCGTCTTAAATCAGTAAATTTCTTGGGCAGAATATGATTTCTGCCTAGAAATACTGTTACTTTGCGAAATAACAACCAATTTTTGAACATTTGTATGTCGTTAAATTCCCAATCCATGTCTATTTCTATTTACACAGTCAGTTGACAAATGTTAGTGCATTTATTGAATGGCACTGACACAAAATGGCTAATAATAAAATACGTTTGATCTGGTGTGTTTACAGTGTGCGTCACGCATCTACCGCCCTATGGCTGCCATATATCTTTAATCCAAAATTGTTAACCCCTGATTGATTTGAATTTATTATCAAGATATCATTTTATTTAGAAGCCTCCTCTGTCCAAAATTCTTGCAACACTGCCAACGCATCAATGCGTTCAATCAAAAATCCTATTCATAGTGAAAAATATTGAACAAATGAGCTTTTTTACTCCTTGATGTTGTAATTTTAAATATGACATTTGACCCAACCCAAACATCTCCGTGGCAAAAATATAACTTTAAATACTATCTTCTAAAGGAAACAAAACTAAATTATTACTAGTTTGCTTTCACCACTCAACAAAATGCCAAGCATATTAAAAGACCATCGTCGGAATGAAAATGGTGAACTATCTTGACCCTATTGATCTTTGGACCGCCATCGGCAACTGGTTTGTACTCATGTATAATGCAACATAACCAGCAGAGGGGGCATAGGAGGCAACTCATCTTGCCGAGAAAAAAAATCATCTGTACGTATTCATTTTTGTGTGTCAAACAAACTTATGCCTGCAGTATGCTATCTTTTCTCTCCTCGTGAATGAGTACACAGATAATCCATTGTTTCTCTGTTTGGCATATTGTACACATATGTGTCTTGTGAATTGAGTGAGTAAGCAGCAGCTGCTATGAGAAGCTGTGGCATAACAACAGATCCACTGTTCTACCTAACTCACACGAAAAGAAACACGGACTCATGTACACTATATCCGTGAGAGGCGACAAGTAGTCTTTATTTTGAAACCTAAACCGGAAACACGTGTATTGCTGCACTGTCACCGTTACTTGACGCTAATTTACCTATTTCTAGAGCGTAACGAGAAATACGGAGGAATCTCGCCCGTCCACCTGATGTATTTCAACCTCCTTGCAAATATCTGGACGCCTTATTAAACTTAACAGGTAACCAATAATATTTTAAAATGTTTATCCGACGCAAAATCCCTCGACGTAAACAACGCAGGCTGTGTTTACTGGTTCTGCAAAGGGCCTTAACATTGCATACATGTCGGTATATTATTGCAATCAAAGTGCGCACAACTTATAATTATTGGCATGCACACGTTCATGTTTTAACATTTTAAATCTCTATTACGTTATTCTGCAACCACTTTGGAGAACAAAATGCTCAGGGTCTTGTTTCTTTTTTCAAATTCTTGCAAACAACAACAACAGCTGTTGAATGGTTCAATCAGTGTTTGTCCGTAAAATATTTAATAATATTTTTGTGTCTAAAAGTGTATTCTTACCGTATATGTGCTTACCAGTGTGTAATTTAAATTTCTTATATTTTGACATATTTATCTTGCCACAAATTTGATACATATTTAATTTAATCTTCACCTGTATCCTGAACATGCAAACAGCATTAAGTGTCAAATATTAAACATGCATATGTAAATCATAGTTGATTAAAGAAAGTTTGTTTTACTAAAGAGATCCTTTCCCACCTCTGTTTTAAAAATGTGCAAAAATTGAGTTAAAAACAGGAAAAAAAATGATGAGCTAATGTCCTATTTTTATTTCAGCATGCTTGGAGAATTCGATATGGAAGATCTACTTCACAGCGAACATTTTTAATTAAGTACAAAAGAGATTAGAAGCCGCGAGACCCTCTCCCATGCCAAGCATCCATCTTCTATAGAACCTTTCTTCATTAGAACTGCAGGAGAGCTAGAGATTTCTTTACAGTTGATGGCTTGAGCCTATTAGTAGACACAGATTCCCACACTCCAACATCTGGTAAATTGTCTTCCCATAAGGGTGGAAAGCTATTCTTGCAATATCTTTCAGGGACGTCAATTAATAGAGGTCATGAGCATAAAAAAGCTCTTATATTTCTAATAGGTTGAGGGGAAACTAAAGCATAAAATATATTTTGGAAAGGCAGCCTTTTTCTTAGGCGGCCTGGCGTTTGAGTGGTTAGCGCGTCGACCTCACAGTGGGGGATTTGGGTTCAAATCTAGGTTGGTCCACCTGTGTGGAGTTTATATGTTCTCCCCGGGTCTGTGTGGGTTTTCTCCGGGTACTCCGGTTTCCTCCCAAATTCCAAAGACATGCATTATAGGCTGATTCGAGGTGTCAGACATCAACTCGATTTCACGTGGGCCGGACCATTTCAGATATATTTATATATATATATATTTTTTTATAAATGGATTAAAATCCCTGAATATTCAGTTTTTTATAGATCTAAAACAATGTTTATTTTACCTTTTTTATATATATATTTTTAGATTTTACAAAATGATTTTTGAACTAAAAACAATGATGAAAAAAATGATTTAAAAATTACAATTATTGATTTAAAAGGGGGGAAATCAGGACATTTAATATGCATCTATACTCTTGATTTTAATTTGATTCTAAAACAGAAAGTCGGCACTCATGATTTACTTTCTCGGGCCACACAAAATAATGTGGCGGGCCAGATTTGGCCCCCGGGCCGCTACTTTGACACCTTTGCTCTAAATTGTCCCTAGGTATGATCGTGAACTTGATCTTTTGTCGTCTCCTCATGCCCTGCAATTGGTTGACCACCAATTGAAGGTGCCGTCCCTCTCGTGCCTGAAATTCAGCTGGGATGGTCTCCAGCACCCCCCGTGACCCTTGTGTGGATGAAGTGGTTTAGAAAATGAGATGAGAAAAATCCTCTTTTCTTTACTTTATCTTATCTTATTACTGACACGACCTCTGCGTCAAATTCTAACCAGCCCAGTTCTGCTTCTATACAAGCTGACAAGCCTCGTCACGAGTGCAAGCAGGTTTGAATTATGAAAACTTCCAAATGAATATTACATCGAGCACACCAGTAGCAAACGCACCAAGATGTCATCCACATCCAGAAAGGGCTTCATCCTAATATCATTTAAATAATCCTTCCATTGCTTCATTAACAAATTGAGCCTCTTATAAAAAAAAGTGCTACATATGCTGTAATATAATGTGACTACTCCTTATTCAACATCTAAGTGGTCTCATCCAATTTGATGCCAGTCAAAGTGTGGCAGCTGCGTGGGTCTCATTGCTCACTCATATGTTGAAAGAAAGAGCTGAAAATAGATGTCAATGCTTGTAGGTTGGTTTCAGTAGGCTGCAGACCTGTAAATGGCAAAAGAATGAGACAAACCCTATCGAGCATCTTTGTTTTTTTGCATAGGTTAAACCCAAGTCTACTGACTCACCACAAAGACACATCAGGGAGTAATTGAATGTCAACAAGTGGTGACACGACACTAACCATGCCTCATGCTAATTCCAAGTTTAAACACATTTTTCCTTGGGCATTTGGTTATCAGCTAAAGAACACTGATTGGTTCCCTTTTTAAAACAGTGTTTATTTTCCAGATCCCTTTTAGACTGATCTTTAAAGAGATTAATGGCAGATTAAGTCCTATAAAAAGAGATGGGTGGCCTCTATTAAGAGATTTTCTTTGCACAATGACAAAAGACGCGTCTCTATGACATCTGTCTTTCTTTTCTATTTGACAAGTTTGTGTAGGACCTGCCATGGTGAGGTGTGGCAGAGATGACGGATGTGGAGGCGACCTATGAGGACTTTATCACTTCTCGACGGTCCGGCCGAAGGAACGCCATTCACGACATCCCACCAGACTCCGGGGCGCCGGGACCCGCGGACCTGTCGACCAGCCTGGGACAGCTCAACATCAATAAACCAGGTAAAAGGGAAGAAAATAAATTTACAGCCTACATACAAATACACAGCTTTGATTGGTACTGTCAAAAAAGTATTTTTTTAAAGGGGATTTGTAGTTTTATCAGTCATTTTATTTTTCACAAATTAGTAGGTTTGGTCGCCTTTTTATTTTTATTTATCTATTTTAGAAATTACAGACTAGTCTTAATGTGTTGAAAATAACTTCAGAGCAGATTTCTTAACAATAATTTAATCACACTTTCCCTGTTTTATATCACCTATCATGCTTTGCTATCACATCATCAGAACTAAAAAAAAAACTCATCAAAAAGATTAATTAGTTAAGATTCTAATTGCCAAAAGTGGAACCTCTACTTACAAAATTATTTGGTTCCAGAACTTGTTTCGTAACTTGGATTATTTGTAATTTGAGCAATATATTATATGTAAATTTTCTAATTCATTCCACAGTGCCTAAATAAACTACCAACTAAACCTTTTGAAAATCAGCAGTGTCCCAATTAATATGAAACAGAAGCCTGCAAAAATTTGAGAAAATTATGAGAAACTGATGTATTAATGTTTTAAAATGAATAACACGCATGCAAAAACCTTTTCTATTGTGTAAGAAGGAAGCTAGTGTTAAGCAACAAACCAACCACATGAATACACATCAACAATTTCAAATTCTCATCTCATTTTCTGAACCTTGGATCTTGTTTTCGTATATTGGAACAATAATTTGGATACCAAAGGGTTTCATAACCTGGAAGTTTCGTATCTAAAAGTTAAATACCACTGCATGTATTAGAAGCATTTAATTTTGGAGTTTCCACAATAATTAAAAATTTGGATGTGTTGAATCTCATTAGATTGCACAGTTGTAACAAAAAGGCATATTAGTAGTTTACTATTAAAAACAAATGCAAGGGTGGGGCTTGGTTTCCTTCAAGAATAAGTCACAAGACATTCATGTGTCAGTTTCAACATCAATTGTGACTATAATTGTAGTCGACCCACAAATGCACTATCAATCAGAAATTCAGAATGACGTGTTTTGACATGCCGTTGCATATACAGTGAGTTTACTAAATATTTGAACACCTCATTATTTTGCAAGTTCCCCCACTTTCCCATTTTCATCATTGGTCCATTTCCACTATGAGAGATAATCTGAAAAGAAAAATAGAGAAATCACTGTCAGATTTTTTAAACAATTTTATTTGTGTGATACAGTTGCAAATACGTATTTGAACACCTGTCTCTCAGCTAGGATTCTGACCCTGTTAGTCCGCCTTTTAAAGTCCACCTCATGTATCATGAGATTGACAAGTCAATTTCCTTCTGTTATGCAGGTGATGAAGGTGAAGAAGACGCGGAAAAAACTAAGTCTTCTTCCCAAGAGGCAGGCCAATGAGAAGGCTGCTTCTTGAAAAAAAGATCTGCAGCAGCCTCTAAACTCATCGGGCTCCCCTGAAAGCACACATATTGCGTTTCATGGAGATACCCAGACAAAACGCTCTCTCCTGCCAACATCCTTCCATGAGCGCATTATTGCCATGGAGAGCTCTGCCTCAACTCTTCTCTGCATTCAGGCACGCTCCCATTTCCTTAAAAGGCCCCATTACCTAGCTCACCTTTCCTTCAGAGGCCTGTGGAGTCCTGTTAAAAGAAAACTGTAAGGGATATGGAAGGGAAAGGTAAGAAAGGTCTTGGGCCATTAAAGGTTACTAAGGGGATGCCTTAATCCCCTTTCAGGAAGGACTACACCTCTGCAGTGTTGAGGATTCCAATGCTGTTCTTATGAAGAAAACACTACAAGATGTTTACCCTAAAATACTTTGGAGTTTGTAGAGTAGTGTTCACCCCCACCCTACCTTTAAAAAAAAAAACACTGCCTGTTTGTTCTTGAATACACTCTCACTCATCCTTATTTCCTCTACTTAAGTAATCATTTACAGATCCATTTGGTTGACAAGGTGCATGATCTATTCCCGCTTTACATTTTGTAACTCATTCCCTGGTTTTCTGTCATTTTAAATTATGCAAATTGTAGCTTTTGGTACGTTCGTGTTTTTTTTTCTACTATTCCTTTAATGTGTTAGTGCTTTATTTGGACGAATCCAAAATGACACACTGCCGTTTAGCATTTATTGACATATCTCTGTATTTATATATATGGTGGTTAGAATAATGTGGAATACTGTCTGCACTTCAATTCACTTGTGTGCTGTTCTGTATATTTGTATAATCTACACATTATTTCCATTTTTTTTTTTGTTATTGAGGTTATTAACTGTGAAATTATCCTCAGAAACAACTGCCCAGGGATGTATTGTTGATGCATTCTCTCAAAATGGTTTACTAACAAACAATACCCATCAATCTGTGTTGAATTTACAATATATTTGTCAATATTTATTGATATGGTCTCAAGTAAATTTTCTCATTTTCCTTTTACCACATTATTATGGATGGTTTACCAACTACAATTTTGTAATTTTGTTTCAATGAACTCATAAATCTAATTAAAACAATACATTTTGAACAATGTAAATATGATATTTTTTGAGTCTGTAAATAATTCAAAGGAAAAGGATTGGTTTATTTTTTATTTTATCTCCCTTTTGAAACTGAAGAAAAACAATGGTGTCATCTTTGTTTCAAACAATGTCAATGTTGCCCTCTAGTGCTTACAATGATTCTAGTAGTATTACTTTTCACTGACAATTCAATTTGATATTTTAAACAAAACTATGATTTACGTTTGGGCATCTTTATTTTAGTTTTTAGAACCGGGGGGCCAAATGTCATATTGACCAGCACGTAAATAACATAAGTAAAATTAGAATTACTGCATAATTGATAATCTTATTGTAAGTTTTTAAAACCCGAGGATCTTCAATTCCAACAACATAATTTCAACAACATAATTTCAAGCAAAGCATTTCTTTCTGCCTCAGTTCATTTCAACTAACAGACTAACTTTGATTCCCATTAAGACTGACACCTACTGGCAAGTCAGTCTTAATTGAGGAAACATTAAAAAAAAAAAAACATGTCGAAAATGTCAAAGGAAGCCGAACTCGCCGCAGAAAACTGACACGAGTAAATGCACATCTCGGCAAGAGGGCTAAAGCACAGATTTCAACCACCAAACCTCAAAACTGTGAAGTACTGTGCTAACTACTGCATCTTCTTCACACCATTACCAAGAGGCAAAAGGTCAATTGTTGAATTTCTGGCCTGCCTATTTACTTCCTAAATCGCTTGAAAAGTGGATGAATGCCCTTGCCAAGCGATGGTGCTTTGCCTTTGCCCTGATATTCCATATAAACTGCGTCATCTGCACCAGACATGGAGCTCATGGTCCCTGTTCGCCTTGAGAACTAGGTTGAAAAGAAACAACAACAACAAAACAGTAAGAATGCATAGTAATGTAGTTATTACTAAGCTATATCACAGACATGTAATGTTTTGTCAGCACCCACCAGTGACTTTGATCCAACATCCCCTGACACATTTTCCTCCTCAGCATCCAAATCTGATGCAGACAAGACCTTTTGGAGGAGCTGTTGTTGCTCCTCCCTGGTGGAGAACATCAAATCTTCTTCCTCCATTCCTGCCAATTGTGTGATCACCTAAAAATGCAATAGAGTACTGTTAGACGGGATGAATGAACATTTGACATGACATTTTCCTTTCCAAAGTGGAACAATATATTATTTCATGCCACACATGGTAGTTATCTCCAATTTGCATAGGGGGCACAGCACCAACAACATTGAAAATGACAACACGACATTATTTACATGGAAAATGTATTAAAGCACCATAAAACCAGTACTCGGGTATATATAGTGATGTATTTTATGACTTGCTAATTGTTACCAATGCCTAACTTCTAGTCTTATAAAATGAATTTTAGAAAAAACCTTCAGTACTGGACAACCTCTGGCCTCAAAACAGTTTTGTGCTGTACACTGACCCTCCATTCTAATTTTTTTTATCATGAAAATAAACCTGTTTAGACTACAGTGACATCTATGCTTCGTGAAAACTGCAAGAATGATTTTGTATCAAAATCGTTAGGTTCCGATCTATCTACAGTAATCCCTCGAATATGGTGGCTTCAATTTTTGCGGCTTCATTAAATTGCAGATTTATATATTTTTTAAAGTTCATAAAATTGTAAAAGCCATGCTAAAATTCACATGTGGAAGCCACTCACTCTCCTGTCCTCCGCTTGCTACTAGGATTTAACACTGAAGTAAAAAAATAATAATAATAATTCAAATTTTGTGTTTTTTTCGATAACTGTACCTTAAAGCTGTAGCCTTGGTCCACTAAAAACCGTTGCCTCTTGGTAGAATAGGCCATTTCCTGGGTGTCCTGAGACACCAGTGAATAAAAAAAAGCATTGTATTCTTCTGCAACCATTCCTAAAAGGGCAGATAGGTGATGTAAGAGGTGAACTTTACTTGCATTTATGCATTGAAATGTATTCTTTCAGACAGTAAAATAAACAAACCTTTCTTGGCTCTTAAGACTCGTCCAAGTCTCTGGGCTTCCTGCCTTCTTGACCCACCATGAGAAGAGATTTGGATCAGAACATTGGCTTCTGGTAAGTCAAATGAAGTGTCGCCAACCTGTGGTGGTTAAGATACATTAATTAAATTAGTGGCGACATATAAAGCAAAATATTAGAAATGGTTATTCTCGACCACAAGTAGGGAACCTATGACTCGGGAGCCATGTGTGGCTCTTCGCTAACCTAAATTAGATTAAATTACATTTTAATATTTGTTAATACATTCATTTTTACTTTACTATGTACTTTAAACTTTTTACTTCAATAATGAGTGATGAGTATGTTAATACTTATGTCCTTTTTTTCTGTTTATAATTCATATTACTGTTAACGGATGCAGTTTTTTATATGTATCGTATCTTGGGCTGAACGGCCCATCTGTCAAATTTTTAAAGTCAATGTGGCCCCCGGGCCGAAAAGTTTTCCCACCCCTGACGTAGAGGCACTGATTCGTAAGTAGAGGTATGACCGTATGAATTGTTTATGGCTCTCTGTGTCAAAAAGGTTACCAACCCCTGTTCTAGATACATCATCAAAACATCTTACTTTAGATAATTGGTTGCATAAAGTTGCTGATTAAGACTTGAAATTATTGTACTGAATTACCTTGGAAATGAAAATAGTGTTAATCTTGGGGTTGTGTTTAAAGTTCTGCAAGATCTGCATACGTTCCCCTTGAGAAGTTGGACCATAGATGTAAGGCCTTGAGGAGACAAATACAGTGAGAAATATTTCAAAAACTGTATCACAAAAGTCATCTTTCTTTGGGCGGAAAATACATACTTGTTAAGACGAATTGCATATTCTTTCAAGGCAAAAACGTTATCCGCAAAGACAATGATCTTGTCATTCCGCCGCTCATGAAAGCGGATGAGGAACTGGCAAGCCCGGAACTTATTGGGATTCATAGTATAGAGCAAGATTCGCTTCTTTGTTTTGATGGCCACATATTCTCTGTAGAACTCTGGAGACATTGGGCACCAAACCTGTGACATCAACAGTATGTTGGTCATGATTTGGCTTGTATACATCATATGAAGCTCCTGCAAGTTGTTTGACTTTGTTTACCTCTGCACACTGGACTTTAGCTATGTATCCATTACTCTGCAACTCCATCCAGTTAGCTTCATAAAGCTTTGGCCCAATTAGGAAGTTGAGGTCCACAATCTTGTCATCCTCTCGAACTAAGGTTGCAGTAAGTCCCAGTTTGCAGTGTGCTTGCACGATAGTCAAGACACTTCGAAACATTTTGGCTAAGTGGGGCATATTTAAAGAAAAAAAACAGATCAGAAAATCAAATGAAATACAGGGGTTTTTTTTATGCTTGCCTACTAGAGCTGCAAGTAACGATAATTAATCTTATTAAATAATTGGACGATAATTTCAATGATTAATCGAGTGATCGGATAAATGGCACTTTTTTTGCAATTACCTTTCACAATTGAATACTAGTAATAAGCAATAATAAATCATGAAGAAGTTGTTTCAAGTAAAAATGAAGCCAAAATGAATGACTACTTCTTTCAGAAAAAAATGTTCTAATACATTAATACATTACAATAATTCTAAGTGTTAAATTAAATAAAAGTTGAGCATTTGTAACAAAAAATATCGCAGGCAAATCATACAAAATCTTTTGACTTCAAATTTCAAAAAGTGCTTTTCTTAAAACCAAGAAGGTAGCGGCAGTAAAAAAACATATAAATAAAATAAACTCAATGAAAAAAGTGCATGCATTACGTGGAACACTTAAAAATAACTAAATGCTCTCTAAATGAGGTCATTACGTGTCATTAGGCAACAATTTCAAAGTTTATTCAAACAGAGGAAAAATAGCATCGCCACATTTTGATTGACGGCAGATTGAAAGCAACAATTTGGCTTAAGATTCCCCCCTCGTGCATTTGAGTACATTAAGTGCATCCGCAAATAGTTAAAGCCAATAAGCAAATTAATTGGCAAAAAATGTAATTATATTTTTTATCGATTTTTATCGATCAGTTGTTGCAAGCTAATTGTTTAAAACTTACCTGGAATAGTGTGCACTTCATCAAGAATAATGAGCCCCCATTCTTGGCTTCTCATCCACTCCATCACCCTCTCAGCTTCCCAGGAACGCTTAGTAGTGTGCCCCAACATTGAGTAGGTGCTGATAGCCACTGAACAACCGATAGGCTTGTCCTTAGCATCGGAGGTAAAGCGGCAGATTTGGGAGTCATCGATAGTGGACCACATCTTGAACTGGGCTTTCCACTGTTCAACGGACACAGAAGAGTTACCTAACACTAGGCAACGTTTGCGTACTGTGCATGCTGCTGTCACGCCCACTAAAGATTTGCCTGCCCCTGGAAAACAGAGATGCAAACTAAATGAATTAGTGATTATTTCCTCTTTCCAAATAATACCATATTTTCCTGACGACAAGTTACACTTTTTTTCGAAGTTTAGCTGGGCCTGCTCCTAATACTTAAGTGCAACTTATATATGTTTCTTTTGATTATAGTTATTTGTTAACTGCTGTGTTAACAGATCCCTATTTAGCCTGTTGTTCTCCATGTCCTATAACATGTTTGTTCTTGGTTTCTGATTGAAAATGGAAAATTACCCTCCCAAAAGTGTGACTAAAGTTTAGTCTTTTGTGTATTTTTTGGCTTGTGTGACTTTTACTAAGGGGCGACTTATAGCTTGAAAAAAAAAAACAACAGAATGACTGATCTGTGGGTTCGGATAAATTCACTCCCATGGGCTTGTAAGTAGCATGCTGCCATTACCTCACCTGTAAAATGGATCCCAAATCAAAGTGAGAATGTAGAGTACAGCAATCCCTCGTTTATCACGGTTAATGTAGACAAGACATAAACGAAAAACGAAAAAACGAAAAATACGGTCACGCCTAATTTTACTGGACAGGGGAGTGGCTTCCGCTTGCTAGTTTCAGTGTGGATTTTCACATTTTTAGGAACTTTAAAAAATATATATATTTTATTTTTTACTTTACTAAAATCCACACTGTAGTGAGGGATTACTGTACATACGTTTCACTCATATCTTAATATGACATATTTACACTATCTACTGAATATATAATTGACAAATACGGACCGTCCATTCAAATTACTTATAATATATAATATACTATAATAAAATGCCATCAAATACATTGGCGGCCATAATAAAATGCCATCTAATATATTGGAGGCCACTTAATTAGTCAGTCTGATGCCTATTGTATGTATCAGTACGCAAAACACATTCAATTTAAAATTGTTGCACATGACAGAATTCTACATCATTCCATCCTTTCTTACTAACAGTAAATCTGTATTCTTACCACAGGGCAGCACGATAACTCCAGAGCGGGCGCGTCCATTGCCAAACATTTTGCGTAGACTTTTTTCCTGGTAGGGTCGCAGTACAGCAGTAGGTTTCAAGTCTATATTTATATCTGGGTTGACAGTATCATTCCTAAAGTCATACTCTGCAAGAAGCGGGTATTCCAGCTCAATGCAGCGCTTTTGTAGTGCTTCAATCATTTCCTAGCCAAAACCAAGATGATAATATTGTCAAATAACACTTACTGTGTTCAGATATAAACAAAGAAAAAAACAACAATGATCAGCTTTAACAGTTAAAATGTAAATGGCACCTGTTGAATCTCAAAAGACACTGTTTGCGTCTCTTCCTCCTCCTCCTCGTCCTTATCCATCTGCTCATAGTAGCTGAAAATGTCCTCGGGGACCTGTTGGTTTAAAGGTTGTCCATCTGTAGGCTGTTGCGATGTAGAAGCACCTCGTTTGTCGTCAATGGTCTTGGAGATCTATTGAAGAAATATGATAGTGTTAAGTATAAAAAACTATTAACTCAAACTTGGATGGGACAACATACATACTGTGGTACCTCGACATACAAGTGCCCCGACATAGGAGCAATTTAACAATACAAGTAACATTTAAAAATTTTTTTAACTTGAGATAAGAGACAGATTTTGATATACGAGCATACAGCGGATACGAGAGGCTGCTCATTGCATTTTATCAGTGTTTTTTTTTCCCGCCGCTAATACGAGAGGAGTACTACTTCCCGGACAAGTTGGCAAGTGGTTGTGCGTTATTCTATTGTGAGGACATTTGTGTGCATCCTTTTTCAGAATATTTTGATGGGAATACAAAAGCAAACTACCCTCGATAGGTTGCATCTGATAGTCAGGGTGGAGGCGGGGCAAATAGAGTCAACCCGATGGAGAAAGATATCAAATTTAAAACAAAATGAGAATTAAGTTTAGTGTAAGGTTAGGTTAAACTTATTTTTGAGTGTGTCTGCATCGTAATCCAAGTTCATTTAAATTTGTTTATGTTAATTTTGAGCGTGTTACTGTGCAAAACGTCCCCCCCTCTCTCCCCTTCACAAAATCTGTCTAATTTTAGTACTATTAAACACATTTTAGTACTATTAAACCACTAGTTATTTGTTATTTGTTAATAGATGGCGAATTAGAACAAATAAAAAAGTTTTTCCATTTTAATATCCTGTTCTGGGTGTTTTTTCAGAGGGTTGAAACGAATTAATTTGTTTTTAGTTAATTTCTAAGAGAAACGTTCATTTGAGTGACGAGTAAATCGACATACGAGCTCAGTCCTGGAACGAATTAAGCTTGTATCTCGAGGTAGCACTGTATTGTTTTTTTTTGGGCCAGAAAGTGTTAATTTTTGCCCATACCGCTGACTTGCTGTGAATGACCTCAGTAATGAGCTCGCCTTCGGTGCCATCGGGAGCATTGAGGCGACATATTCGAATCTTCTCGTCTTGCAGGAGACGCTGAATCACGTCAGGGAAGGTGCTTTCGACAAAATACCTGAAGACAGAAAGATAAATAAGCAAGGAAAAATGAAATACTAAAGAATGACAATAACATTTTGATGTAACTTTACCTATTACGCTTCAGCACCAGTTTGACTTTGCCATAGCTCACAGTGCAGAGCTGAGGGGGGAAAAATTCGAATTAAAGTGCTTTTATTGAAAAGATACAATAACAAATATAACTGAGTTCCAAAGAATAGCCAATTATATAATTTTTACATATATGTTGCACTGTATGTGAGTATTAAATATTTTCAGGTTCAAAATGAAAATATGAAAATGTGTCATACTCATCAAAGCGTGATTAGTTTTACGGTAAATTTAAACAGTAATCATCTTTAAGCAAGGTGACCTGAACTTTTTTTAAATGCCAAAATCTAAAACATGTTAAACTTAATTTACTTTTAAAAATAGCCACAAGGAAAATTCATATTTTTTCTTTTTGTGAGGCTGAAAATAGTAGATTATTTTACTTTATTTTTTTATGATTTAAAGATGACAGTCGAAATTTCTGCAAGTTTTATTATTCTTTAATTTTCATAGTGTAAGGAGGGAGTTATCTTTACTGTAAAACAGAAAATATAAAAATATTTTTAAATATAAAAAAATATTTTAAAAAATAAGATAACATAATTACTTTCATAATTGAATAACGAGGAAAGTAATGTATTTACTTATTCACTGATGTTTGAAAATTCAAATTTGAAAGAAAAAAGATGTGATAATTATCATAATTATCAATATCGACAGTTTTGTGTATCGTTATAACAATTTTGGTCATATCAGCCAATTGTCACAGTAAATAGGCATCTTAGTGAGCAAGAGTACAGAAGTGAAGTAAAAATAAATCATGAAATAGAGTAAATATACAAGTGTTGGTGCATTCCCAATACACACCTTGATAAACTGTACAATTCCATCAGGTACAGAAGTTTTGCTGAGTTTTTGAAGATACTCTACAATGTCAGAAGTCTGCAACCCCACACTGACAGCTGCATATAGTGAATACGCTGTTAACTTGTACTCGTGGACGTGGTTTGGCCTGCATACTGGCTCCGCAATGGCCACCAAAAAATCCTGGGCATACTTATATACTGGTGAAAATGCTTCTAGAAATATGTGTCCATCTGGAGCCTGCAGCAAAGGAAAATTCATTAAAACTTGATAAACAATTGATAATGTTGACCTTCATTTTATTCTGAAATAACAAATGACATGGCGGAGAATTGGTTAGTGCGTCAGGTTCACAGCTCGAGTCCTGGGTTCAATCCCATGTCGGTACACCTGTGTGGAGTTTGTGTGTTCTACCCGGGCCTGCGTGGGTTTTCTCCGGGTACTCCAGTTTCCTCACACATGCACGGTAGGCTGATTGGACACTTTAAATTGCTCCTAGGTATGTGTGTGTTCTTTTGAATTCATAATCTGAAATTGTAGGGTGAAGTGAGTGGTTATCATGTCAGCCTTACAGCTCTAAAGTCCTGGGTTCAAATCCAGGTCATGTCCACCTGTATGGAGTTTGCATGTTCTCCCAGGGCATACGTGGGTTTACTCCGGGTACTCTAGTTTCCTCCCACATTCCAAAGGCATGCATGAAAGGCTGATTAGGCACTCTAAATTGCCCCTAGAAATAAGTGTGTGCGTGAATGGTTGCCTGTCTCCTTGTCCCCCGCTGGGATAGGCTCCAGCACCCCCTGCGACCCTAATGAAGATAAAGCAGTTCAGAAAATGAATGAATAACAAATGAGATCTCTCACCACCCAGAGCGGTCGTGAGGAATGATCATTCTTCAGAAGCATCTGAATTCGATAATCTTTGGCCCCATATTCATCCAGTTTTGTGCTGGATTCATCCACTTGCTTCCCTGCTGCAGCAGGTATTCCATCCTGCTGCGACTTGCCACTCACCACCTCTTCTTCATCTTCCTCCTCATCGTAGGAACGCTTTTTGGACTTCTTCTCTGTTTATTCGAGTTTTTAAACACATAATTAATAATGAAGTAGAAATGTAAACATTGGCAAACAACCTGTAGTGTCTGTATGAAATACAATGAGACAATAAGCATCAACCGTAGAAGCAAAGTATACGAGAACTAAAGAAATATGAAACCTTAAATAAATCGCAGCGTTAAGTTAACAACATTATCATTATTCTGTTTTTTTTAATACAGTACAGATCTCTACAATCCAACACAATCAAGTGAAATGTGCACCATGAGTAAATACACCTTAGATTTTGGATCGAGCGTCCTAAACACTGTAAAATGACAAGCTGAAATAAAATATTTCACCTCGATCCCCTTTTTCCTTTTTACCCATTTAAGTTCCTGGGAAGTACTTTCCTCTCATAGAAGTAAATAGAGTAGAGCCAGTCAATTCCAGAGTCTTGCTACCTTGTCAGACTGTGATCACAACATTTTCTTGTTTGACTTGAATTGTGGTTGATCATCTGCTTTAAGTTACAATACCTCCCCCTATCGGACTGGAATCATGCATTGTGATATACAATCATATATACATACAAGGCTAGCAATCTTGAATTGTAGTCTGCGGTGTAATCAAAGCTGGCATCTTGAAACAGTGCAGCCAAATCGATGATAATCGACAGATTTGCAAATATATCATTTCATTCATTGTGTGAGCCGCTTACATACCTATATATATTAGTCTAATACACGTTATAAATTAACAATGTAATTTTATTTGGATTTATTTTAATATGCATGACCAAAAACTACATTTGACAGTTAAAATCAGATTTTAGAAGATTACAATCCCTTGCTTCCATATTAAGACATCTTCCTGATAATTGAAAACGAAATGTGAGATACGAAAACCCATTTGTAACCTGGAAATTTCGTAAGTAGAGGAATGGGTATACATGGAAATGTCAGTGATTTTGTATTCCCGTGCAAACAGAGAAAGAAGCGCAATGAGGGGCATGATTGCAGAGTAGCACTACTGACGGCCTGCCACTGATGAGCAGGAGCCTTTGGAAGAGCAGCAATGCATGATGGGATTATTTATTATAACTTAAAGATACCTTAAAGAAAGAAAATATCTGTTATTTGACGTAATGGTAGAACTATAACATTGTACTAGTTCTCGTTAGTATCCTATGAAGTGTGCGTTTATGTTTGTTTTATCACGATTATTGCCAATGAGCCCGCGACTGAAGATGTTGAGCACGCGAAACAAGAAGGTGCTGAATCTATGTACAACTCATACTTACCTGGCAGGGGAGACACCATGATCATGAAGGTGGTTCACCCAGGGCGAGGCTCAGCCATTGCACTCCCGGCTGTGCTGACCTTTGCGAATTCCCCAAATGTGGGAATCTCGACTGCATAATTTCTGGTAGTGGGGGACTGCGTTCGCGCTCTCCCCTGATCAAATGTTAATATATCCTATTATGGAATAGTTCAATAAAGGCCATTCCTACCTTCTTAGAATGAACGACTCAGTTGAATTGTGAGATGGTCAAATTCGCGACATACTAATGAAAATTTGTCATTGTTCATCACAAGTGCAGAAGGTAATGCGTTAATCAGGGGTTGTTGATTTGTTGTCATTTTTCCCAATTGTTGCTCAAATAAATGTCTTTTTGCTGCAAAAATGTTGGTTGCCAATCAGAGAACCATGGGGGTGCTGGTAAATTGGTTAGGGTAACTGCTACTTTCCTATTGGAACATTATCAGTCACATGACCTCAATGAGTGCACATTTTCGAAGCATTTGTTCCATTTAAATACAAAAAAGTAACACGGTTTTCCCTGTTATCAAACAGACTGTGTGTAGTTTTAGCTTTTCGTATAAAGTGTGTTTTTGTCATCATGTGTTCAGTGTAACCATTACTATAGATCGTAATGGCTGGATAGTAATGGTCCTTCCGCTCAATTTATGGATATCGCTTCTCGGCCTTTTGGCTAAGATCAAGTGTAGTATCTGTTCTTATCAGTTTAATATCTGATACGTCCCCTATCCGGGGACCATATATTAAATTGATTTTTGGAACTGGGAGATGGAATAGGGGCTTGCTCCGTCCACTCCACGCATCGACCTGGTATTGCAGTATTTCCAGGAACGGTGCACCCCTAACAGTGTTAATATACTTTACGTCCCTGAACAATGCACTATTTGACTTCAAGACGAAATTAATACAAGGCTTTTTTCTTTAAAAAACGACATAGTATAGTAAGGCTTTTTTCTTAAAAAAAACGACATAGTATAGTAAGGCTTTTTTCTCTTCAAAAACGACATAGTATAGTAAGGCTTTTTTCTTTAAAAAACGACATAGTATAGTAAGGCTTTTTTCTTTAAAAAACGACATAGTATAGTAAGGCATTTTTTCTTTAAAAAAACGACATAGTATAGTAAGGCTTTTTTCTTTAAAAAACGACATAGTATAGTAAGGCTTTTTTCTTTAAAAAAACGACATAGTATAGTAAGGATTTTTCTCTACATACATACATACATACATACATAGAAAAAAGCCTTACTATACTATGTCGTTTTTGAAGAGAAAAAGCCTTCCTATACTATGTCGTTTTTGAAGAGAAAAAGCCTTACTATACTATGTCGTTTTTTTAAGAAAAAAGCCTGACTTTACTATGTCGTTTTTGAAGAGAAAAAGCCTTACTATATTATGTCGTTTTTTTAAAGAAAAAAGCCTTACTATACTATGTCGTTTTTGAAGAGAAAAAGCCTTACTATACTATGTCGTTTTTTAAGAAAAAAAGCCTTACTATACTATGTCATTTTTGAAGAGAAAAAAGCCTTACTATACTATGTCGTTTTTTTAAGAAAAAAGCCTTACTATACTATGTCGTTTTTTAAAGAAAAAAGCCTTACTATACTATGTCGTTTTTTTTAAAGAAAAAAGCCTGACTATACTATGTTGTTTTTGAAGAGAAAAAAGCCTTACTATACTATGTCGTTTTTTTAAGAAAAAAGCCTTACTATACTATGTCGTTTTTGAAAAGAAAAAATGTATGTATGTGTGTATGTATGTGTATGCATTTGTATGTGTGTGTATGCATGTTTATGTATGTGTGTATGCATGTGCATGTACGTGTATGTATATGTGTGTGTATGCATGTGTATGTGTGTGTATGCATGTGCATGTATGTGTATGTATGTGTGTATGTATTTGTGTATGCATGTGTGTATGCATGTGCATGTATGTGTATGTATGTGTGTATACATGTGTGTATGTATGTGTGTATGCATGTGTATGTATGTGTGTATGCATGTGTATGTATGTGTGTATGCATGTGTATGCATGTGTATGAATGTGTACACACACATACATACACATACATGCACATATGTGTGTATGCATGTGCATGTATGTGTGTATGCATGTGTGTATGAATGTGTACACACATACATACACATACATGCACATGCATACACACATATGCACACTTGCATAAATTCACACATGTATACACATGTACGGAGAAATAAAAAATGTACAATGCACAGTCAAGTAATAGACGACAAGGAAGATTTTCCCTAAAATATAGAAGGACACATTGGTGTAATTTGACAATTAAGGGAGGCCCCGCTTTGGCAGGGCACCAAAAAATTGAATAAAACTCTTGTTGTTCCTCCCCACGGAAATCTTTAGTAAAAGGCGAAAGATTTATACGATTTGAAGAGAAACAAGAGTGTACTGAAGAAAGATGGACAGAACGAGCAAGGTCTATATCCGCAATAGTATTTTAACACAAAGGCTAACGCACTACTAACTGGTGGGCGACTCCAGTCCTTTGAGCAGCCAATCACGTTGCAGTAGCTGTATTATGCTGCCAATCACGTTACAGCTACAGTATTGGGCAGTCAGGGTATTGTAGTAGCGTTGTGATGTAAGATGAAGCAGCACATAATACTTTGTATGTCACACAATGTGTGTCTAACTAGGTTGGGTTTAATAATGGAAGTGTAGCACAATTAATAACAAAATCCAGATGACCGCATAGTATTTAGACTTATCAGAGATTATATTTCAAACACGAATAACTAAATGATTCCTATGTATTAATTTCGTCTTGAAGTCAAATAGTGCATTGTTCAGGGACTTAAAGTATATTAACACTGTTAGGGGTGCACCGTTCCTGGAAATACTGCAATACCAGGTCGATGCGTGGAGTGGACGGAGCAAGCCCCTATTCCATCTCCCAGTTCCAAAAATCAATTTAATATATGGTCCCCGGATAGGGGACGTATCAGATATTAAACTGATAAGAACAGATACTACACTTGATCTTAGCCAAAAGGCCGAGAAGCGATATCCATAAATTGAGCGGAAGGACCATTACTATCCAGCCATTACGATCTATAGTAATGGTTACACTGAACACATGATGACAAAAACACACTTTATACGAAAAGCTAAAACTACACACAGTCTGTTTGATAACAGGGAAAACCGTGTTACTTTTTTGTATTTAAATGGAACAAATGCTTCGAAAATGTGCACTCATTGAGGTCATGTGACTGATAATGTTCCAATAGGAAAGTAGCAGTTACCCTAACCAATTTACCAGCACCCCCATGGTTCTCTGATTGGCAACCAACATTTTTGCAGCAAAAAGACATTTATTTGAGCAACAATTGGGAAAAATGACAACAAATCAACAACCCCTGATTAACGCATTACCTTCTGCACTTGTGATGAACAATGACAAATTTTCATTAGTATGTCGCGAATTTGACCATCTCACAATTCAACTGAGTCGTTCATTCTAAGAAGGTAGGAATGGCCTTTATTGAACTATTCCATAATAGGATATATTAACATTTGATCAGGGGAGAGCGCGAACGCAGTCCCCCACTACCAGAAATTATGCAGTCGAGATTCCCACATTTGGGGAATTCGCAAAGGTCAGCACAGCCGGGAGTGCAATGGCTGAGCCTCGCCCTGGGTGAACCACCTTCATGATCATGGTGTCTCCCCTGCCAGGTAAGTATGAGTTGTACATAGATTCAGCACCTTCTTGTTTCGCGTGCTCAACATCTTCAGTCGCGGGCTCATTGGCAATAATCGTGATAAAACAAACATAAACGCACACTTCATAGGATACTAACGAGAACTAGTACAATGTTATAGTTCTACCATTACGTCAAATAACAGATATTTTCTTTCTTTAAGGTATCTTTAAGTTATAATAAATAATCCCATCATGCATTGCTGCTCTTCCAAAGGCTCCTGCTCATCAGTGGCAGGCCGTCAGTAGTGCTACGTGTGAATCAATCCAACCCTCAATAAGTATTTTATGTCTATAAAACCTTTACTGCAGCTACAGCTTCGACACGTAAAAATAATCAAGAAGAACCTCAAAAATTGATATATTATTTAAGAAAATACACATTTTACTCGACAAAATTATTCCCATTTATACACAAAATCCATCCTCCTTTCTTTCCTCAAGAAGATTTCATTTACTCTGATTACACATGCATTTCAGGTCCACCAACAAGTTATTTTCTATTGCTATCAAAGCTTTTTTAACAATAATTTGTTTATTACTGTATTGTTAAACCATTATTATGAATTATATATAAAATAGTTTAATAAGCCCTAACAATACCCCAGAACTTTACACAACAAGACAAGACAAAAACACTCATTAGGTATAGCCCCCCCTTGCCTAAACGTCACACCATGTAGTTTTGAACAAATGAGTTATCTGAGCAATTGACTGAGTATTAAATAATCTATGAACACAAAAAAAAAATCTAATCCAAGGTCAGTTAGTCTTCATGCATTGATAAAACTGATCCAATAATTTTATTTCATTTATTATGGAATTACAAAATGAACTTATTGACAACAACAATAAAACTTCACGTCAAACAAATGAAACACGAACCAAAAAAGGTTGAACCTCTGGAGACACAATGCTTAGTTGCTTTGTTGAATGGCTGTGATGACAGGCGGAATCATTGCATTCTTGATCTTCAACACGTCTATGATCTCCTTGAAATTTGAAAGGGAAAATAAACCATGATTCAAATCAAAGTGACTCATCTTTGTTTCAAGCACACACAGGCTAAGAACCGGGTCAAATCTCAACATTCACTTGCAAAATACTACATTTGTACTTTAAATACTATCTTTTTGGTGGTCAAGGCCAAACTACAGACTGGTTCAAAGAAACAGATAACATAATCATCATGATCCCATTGAAAGAATCCATTTGAATAAGCTAAAAAATAGAATATCATTTTTATGAGTAAATGTGGGTAAAATTGACCATACTTTCTCGCATATAAATCATATTTGTAACTCAATTTTTTTTGGACTAAACCAGGGGTATGCCTTATATGTGCATAAGACTTGCTATACTATTTTACACCACTAGATATCAGAAAAGTAACATTTCATGTTTTGCAGTAAGAAAACAACGATTACTAGATGAATTAATTTCTTATCATATTGACGCTAATAATGAGTCATACAGTATCTAAAAAATACCAAGATGATTTTTCTTAAGATTTTCCCTCCAAAGTAACACATTTGTATTTACATTTATTAAAACCACGAGTATGGAAGTGAAAATTGTGAATTTTATACGCGAGAAATTGGGGAATTCAAGGATTTTAAGGCAATTTTAAGGGCGTGGCTTATACGAGGGTGGCTAGTATGCGAGTAAATAGGGTATATGAAAAGCAGTATTTCAGGGATGTGCCCATCTGACATGGGCGCAGACATTTGATCAGCGCTCATAGTATTTTACAATTTTTCTACTATTTTCTCATTGGCTTATTATAGCCATTGAAATCTGAGTATTTCAGACTGCTCAATACTTGTCTATCATTGCGTAAGTGAATTTCTGAAGTCATAAAATAATTGCTGTGGCTTTATTTCAACATTTCCCCTTTATCAGATGTTTAAGAAACTCATGATACACAAACTTGTAGGTGTTGTATGTCCCTTTACGGTGTTGAAATCAGTGTTTGCAAAGATGATAAAACTTACTCACCCTCCAGATCTTTGGGCTCATTGAAAAAATGCTTGCATAGCGGCTTTGTGTTGCCGTTACATCTACAATCAGATCTTCCACAGGTGCTGAAAGATGCAACAAAAAACATCCCAAGTCTATAGTAATTGACTCTTTTCGTGGGCGATAAATGACAAATGAACACAATTCTCTTTACCTATATAAAGCAAATTGTTTTTATCCACGTTCATTTTTACCAATCCATCCTGAAAAGACAAGCAAAGCGTAATTGGGGGCAGTGCAGCCTTCATTTGGGTTCTTTGCTGCAGGGAAAACTCACCCGTATGAGAAATGACATGTGGAAAATGTTCTCTATTGTGCGTGAAAAGGAGTCGGGGTCAATAACAAACTTGTAATAAGGTATCTGTGACGATGCTGTGATTGAAGCAGAACCGAAGGGTTAAGGGTTAGCACAGGAAAACGATGTTCCACTGTAAACTCACGATAGGTTTGATGACTGTCCTTTAGGATGGACAGGATTCGATCCACTTCTTTCTCTGTGGCTTCCTGTTCGCTTCCTTCCACCTTTTTCAGCTGAAACATGTACAAAATCAGACTAACTCATGTCACAGGTTCTTAAACTAGTGAGAACAACATCTGCTTTCCATGTGTTTAAGTATAATATATCATAAAATAAGGTGGTGATAGAACAAAACACAAAACGACTTTTTTTTTTTAAATAGGAGGAGCAAGAATGTGTGATAGCTACCTGAACGGGCATGACCCTTTTTGCTTCCTTGCTTGGGATTTTCTTTTGTCGTGCTATCTTTTGCTTTGGAGGCGGAGGCTCAGAATGGAAGGAACCCAACCTAATGAGATACCCGAATCAGTGACAAGGTGTGCAAAAGTAGCAATAAACCAGTGGTAGAGAATCATGAAACATGGAGTGGTTGTTGTGAGTCAGCCAATTGAATGCTTGTAATGTAATGATACGAGATGCCCAGGAGAGGGTAGCGAAGTTCTAAAGTCAGAATCAATGCATCTGGGACAATATTTTCTAAATAAAAAAAAACGGATAAGGAAATGTATTTACTTTTTGGGGGATTTCATAACTTGGATATTTTTCGTATCTTGAGTCACTCATTTGCATATAAAAATACTTTAACCTGAAATTTTCCTAGAAGCATTCTTAAGTAGACGTCTGACTGTACCTAACGGTGGTAATGTGAAAAATACTCATTTGAAATCACCTCATCTACCCCTGAACATTAAATGGAAAAAAACTGTCCACTGAAATATAAGTCCATTTGATGAAAAATTGAAGTGCGAATTGTACTTAACGTCGTGTCTAATGGGCTAGAAAATAAGAACCCAGTGAGTAGGTTACTCACGCTGCACGCACATGTAGTGGAACGTTGGAGCTGTACAAAAACATTCTTCAGCTCTTTGAGCCAGTCTTTGCCAGGCGTCGCGGGGCAGGTAACCATTGACTCCATTTTCATTATTCTCTGCCTCTCCACGTTCAAGCCAATCAAAACCCATGAAGGAAAGCTGTGAGATGGATCAAATGAGCTGTCAGCTTAACTACATTATGTCTCGCAAATAAGATACAAGTTCAGCCAGGTGAACAATTGCATACATATAAAATGAAATCACTTACAAGGTGATCGGCATAGGGAAAAACGTCAAAGGAGTTGTCCTGCTCTCGCAACTGGTCAACTTTCGCCTGGTTAAGCTGTGCGGCCACAAAGACGACTTTGGAGTCCAGCACTGCTTCGCTTGTCTCTTTCACTGTCAAACACCAACAATTCTGTCAGTAGGGCTAGATCAGGGGTGGGCACACTTTTCGGCCCGGGGGCCACATTGACTTTAAAAATGTGACAGATGGGCCGGGTCAGCACAAGATACGATACATATAAAAAAGTGCATCCGTTAACAGTACATATGAAACATAAACAGAAATATAGGACTAAAGTATTAACATACTCATCACTCATCATTAAAGGAAAAAGTATAAAGTACAAAGCAAAGTAAAATGGAATGTATTAAGAAATATTAAAATGTAATTAAATGACATACCATTTTCAAAAAGTTCATCTGCCTCTTTCAAAACCTCAAAAAGTTGAGTGTTGGAAGGTGTCATCAAATCTTCTCGATTACCTAAAATTAAAATGGTACAAGCATAAGACAAATAGCAAATAGAGCAAGCCATCACCACCGCCAAGTCAACTTAGGTAACTCACGCTGGACTGAATCGATGAGATCTCTGTACTTGCTCCTGGTTTCCCTCCTCTGGGTCCTGATACATTCTTCCTGGTCTGTCGACCAAATGTTGGACCCTTGGAGACTCGATGGTTGCTCACTATTGTCCTGGGATAATTCAACGTTGTGCTGCTGGCTCGCTTGCTTGTTACGGGTCCGGCCTCTTACTGTCTCCATCCTTCAGTCTTTTTTTGCATGAGTAAAGATCAGAAACGAACACTGAAAGAGCAAAGGGTTTGTTTTGATTTTACTTTTAAAGTTTTAATTTAGTATTGAAACCCAGGTCGATCCACCTGTTCTACCGGGCATGTGTGGGTTTTCTCCGGGTACTCCAGTTTCCTCCCACATTCCAAAGACATGCATGTTAGGCTGATTGGACACTCTAAATTGCCCTTAGATATGAATGTGGGGGTGAATGGTTGTTTGTCTCCTTGTGCGCTGCAATGGGCTGGCCCAAAGTCAGCTGCAAAAGGCTCCAGCACCCTCCGCGACCCTAGTGAGGATAAAGCGGGTGAGAAATGAGACGAGTGTTTCATTTGCGAAGATCTGTTTGTACAAATCCTGTTCAATATTTGCAGGTTAACAAATAACAAGTAGGTCTCATCTCACTTTCTGAACCGCTTTATCCTCACTGGGGTCGTATTAAATTGTACTATCTAATTCCTAAAAATGTTTATCAACATGCATCAATTTCACATTCCAAGACATCAAACTCACTCATCCAAATCAAGTTAGATTTCTGCAAATGTTAATCATGTAAACACGAGATAGATGCTAGCACTAGCATGGCTATTCGTAGCAGTTTTACACACTCCTTCCCTCAGAAAGTGAACGTTTGTAGTTTTCTAGTTACAAGGTACATACTTTATGTCGCTTGGTGTCCAAATTCGGTCCGTAATGCTATTGCGAAAAGGCACGTCAAATATTTGTATTCTTAGTTCTAAATTATGGACATATTTGGCAGAGTATAGTACCACTGGAATACTTAGTTTTTCCTCTTACTTTTGTTTTGTTTTGTCGCGTACTTCCTGTTCTCGTTAATGTTAACAACAACATCCCGGTATTGACCTTCGAAATTAAAGCAGCTATTCTTGAACAGGAAGCATTGTCATGACTTACAAGAATAAAACGTAAAAACAAATTTAGATGAAACATCAAACACACTAAAAAAATAGTTTTATAATGTGTTCATGCTGGAAAAATCCTGTAATTGGTTAAAGACTTGCTGAGCAAAACAAACTATTTGCTGAACAATATTGAATGTGCTTTGTGGAGATGACCGGAAGATATTTTCATTTCCAACAATATAATTAATAATAATTATTATATTAATAATGAGAACAATAATAATGACACATTCGGGTACATTACACAATCACTTGGTGGTAGAGCAATCGATGAGGAAAACTATCAGTTTCAGTTTGTTTGTTTTTTGGAATGTATGGATTAAGTTTACACTTGTGATTTAATTTATTGATGTTTGTAATCTATAAAGACAATAACTGTCTGAGAGAAAAATAAACAAGAGATTGATAACTTGATACAAAAAGCCCAAAACAAAATTATCATCTCAAATGATGAAAGTTGGTGGGATTTATTATTTTACTCATGTGAAGCATGCTTTTTATTTCTGTGAAAATAAATGGAGCAAAAGCAATGTCAAAAAGATACATAAGTATAAAGAGGGTATTCAACATAATATATTTTTTCACTTCCCTGAATTGTTTTCGCTATATGAGATATACTAATTGTTTTGAGGGATAAAAAACCCATGCATGTCCTTATGGAGCTCAGTGTTCACGTATCCCCGAGCAACCTCCTTGAATGTTTTGCCATCGAGTATCAAGATGAAGTTAGACTGATCGGGATTGGCGTTGATTACAGATGTTAATACCACACCTAAAAAAGAACATAGCATGACAGTGAAGTAAAATGAGGAACAAAATGTCCTATACTCCTATACAAAAGTACTTATTGTTATGTTTGTTTCTCCACGCAAAGGGACATAGGATTGCATACATCTCTTGTAATACAGTGGTACCTTGACATAAGAGTGTCTCGGCCTACGAGCAATTCGAGATATGAGTAAAATTTTGAGCAAATATTTCTCTTGAGATACGAGACAAATTTTGACATATGAGCATCATTGGCACTGTCTTTCTGGTCGCAACTCCCTCGTGTGATGTCTCTACGAGCACTGGGCGGAGCATTGCATTTTTTCAATGTTTTATTTCCCATTAGTCAGTGCGAATGGAGAAGGGTTTGTTGTCAGGACAATAATGCTTACCGTCATCTTCTGCTTCACCATTGGGCCTGGGAACAAACACTGCCTCGGATGGCCAGCAGTTGTCTTCCTTCCAGGTCAACATTTGCTTAGTTTCTGTGTCAAACTTAGCAACCTACAATGAAATATAACATTAAAACTTGGACTTGCTATGACTGATAAAGTAGGGAGTACTTGGTCATGATCTAACTTTTAAAACCTTAACTCTTTAATGAAATGTAACAGTGGAAAACCATGAAACATTGAACATTTTACACAAAAAAGTCATTAGTTTCATATAAGTTTAGAAATGTATTTATAAATATGTGGTTGAGCTATTGGTTGAAATACTTTTCCTGTCATGTTTTAGTAAATTCGATCCGCCAAATATATGTATATAAAAACTTCATAGGGTAAGAACAATAATAAACTTGAAAGGGGGAAAAGGCATGCCACTATTAGAGATTTCACTGGCTGCTAGGGGACAGTTCCCACATTTGGGGGTTAAATAATAGTACAAAAAGTATTTTAAGTCCAAATAATATTAAATAGACACCATAAAAAGACTTTCCCTAAATTGCAGTTATTCCTCTATTGCTATCACCATTAACTACAACTAATGAGTTATTACTGTACCACAAAATGCCACATTACAGTAAATCCTATTTGCAAATATTTTGCATTTATTTTTGCTGAAAAATGTGTGACATCGTCAGATTATATTTTTTCGAGACCTCTCGGTATGTGGTTTCACTATACAGTAAAAAATATGTGGAATAAAAGAAATTTCAGTGCTAGATTGTGTACATTAAGAGTTTAAAATGAGTACTATTTGATTTTCCAATTAGTTTATTTTCTCTTTTTCTCCTCTCATTACTGGCAAATCACGTCAGGAAAATTTAACAATCAGCATTCATAAAATATATTCTTTTCACTTATGAAACAAGTATAGATTTTGAAACAGTCTATACGGAACAATTGAGTAATATTAAATTGAATTTTTGTGTAGATTAATTGAAATAATTATGACCTGGTGGCAGTAGGTACACAATTCAAATCCCCTCCAAGGATTTAGGCCTGATTTTATGGGAAATAACTATAAGAACTTTTGATGAAAAGGATGTTATGGCTTTTCAGTAGGAAGAATAAACATCATCCTGTTGACAGAAAATGATACATGGCCTTCTATGCATTCCTCTCTCTGACGTCAGAGTAGCAATTAAGACATACAGTCAGAATGAGAGGAAGCTCTTTAAACTACGACTAAATCCTAATGGACTTCCTTTCATCCCATTGTTCGTGTTAGCTCTGTGTGTGGCAATGCCAACAGAAGACGACCCATGGGTACAGAAACCAACTCTAAGCGGGATTTGTTTCTTGAACAATTTACAAACCGACATTTAACCATTTCCCACCTTGTGGTTTTCTCATTTATGCAGGTAGGAAAACAACATAGCAGAGAACAATACATTCTACGTTACTGGCAAGTACAAAGAATCCCCAATGTACCTCTTTTGTATGTGCCGATTCCTCGACAATGCAATTGTACACAAAGCGGTGTCTCTTTCCGTTCAAATCGTAATTAATCCGTGGCAGTTCTACCCCTATGGAAGGAGAAAAAAGACTTTTTTTTAGCAAAATAGATCACAAACAATTGGGATTGCTGTGAAGTTTCAAGTTTACCTTCACAGAGCACTTCTGGCTGGCATGTTAGTTTGCCTTCTTTCTCTTTCACAGCTGTGGCAGTGGTGAATGTACTTTTGACCATGTTTTCTCCAATGGCGGCACTCTGCAAAATGAGTACAGCTTATTATCCCATTCTAGCTCAAAGGATCATTCCAAAAATGGAGGATATTTGATATTCTACCCTTCATTTTTTAAAATATTCAACCTAGAAAAAACTGAAGAGAAAATTATTTCATCTTGAGAGCAAGTAGAATAAAAGATGGTAAATGTATTGGAGGGAGGGCTCAAGATCTCACGTGCTTTCTTTTTTTTCTTGGTGAAGACGTACTAAGATTGATACTCCTCTATTATTTGTGAATATGATTAAAAAGTCAGAAAGTTTTTTTCTCTGGGTCACATGTGTCAAAGTGGCGGCCCGGGGGCCGAATTTGGCCCGCCGCATCATTTAGTGTGGCCCGTGAAAGTAAATCATGAGTGTCGAGTTTCTGTTTTAGGATCAAATTAAAATGAAGAGTAGAGATGTATATTATATTTCCTGATTTTTTCCCTTTTAAATTAATAATTGTAATTTTTTAATCATTTTTTTTCGTGTTTTTAGTTCAAAAATCATTTTGTAAAATAAAAAAATATATTAAAAGAAGTTAAAATAAAAATTCCTCTTGATCTATAAAAATAACTGATTATCCAGGGCTTTTAATCCAGTTCTTTTAATCCATTTATAAAAAAAATCTAAATATTATATCTAAAATGGTCGGACCCACGTGAAATCAAGTTGACGTTAATGCGCCGTGTGTGACTAAATTATCAATAATAAAAAAAATGAAATAAAATTAATTTAAAATTGTTAACCTTGATCTGTTAGCTTAACAAATATAGCTTTTGATAGTTTTAATCATCAATAAATTTGTAGCAGAAAAATCTGCAAACAAAGACTAAGTTTTACAATTTGTTATGCCAAAAAGGAATAATTGTTATGCCGGCTTCTCACCTTGTTTGGTTGAACGGGAAGTGCGAATCTCTTATAACTTGGTTTGGAGTAGTTTGTGTCCCGAGAGCTGGGACTTTCCTTCATTTTGCTCAAGTAAAACATTTCGTAAAGGCCAACATCCTTGTAAGCGATGACGTCAAATATGACACAACCGTCGACTTCGAAAGCATTCACGTGATGGTACACAACCATGGCGTCCGTGTAGTATTTGGTCTCCACTACTTTGCCTGTTTTTCTGTCAATCAGATGGATCAGACTCTAAAAGGAATAAGCAACATTATTAAGATCATCCCACCCCTGATAGACTATAAGGCTTAAATTTAAAAACAGGCTCACATTTTCTTCAGGGCAATACTTCAAGCAGCTGGCCCAGTTGACTCCTCTCATGTAGGCCGTTGCCATCTTAAGAATATCCAATTTAAAGGGCTGCTCAATGAAGATGAAGTAGTTGTCCGTCATGCCGAAGCTGTGGTAATAGGATGGCGTCAAGAGGGAACGGCAGGGTATTGAACAGATCACCTCGGAACTCTTCAACACAGAGGCTTTCTTGTCCTTTTCTGAGGATCACAGCATCAACTCATTTTAAGGCGACTTGAACTTTATTTAAACGAAATTAAGTTACTCGACCCATTAAAGGGAGTAAAAATGAAAATATTTATAATATGTAACCTTCAGTCACTACCACGATAGCAATGTTTTTGTATATACCGTATTTTCAACACTATAAGGCGCACTTAAAAGTTGTACATTTTCTCCAAAATAGACATGGCGCCTTATAATCCAGTGCGCTTTATATATGGACCAATACTAAAATTATTATCACGATAAAATAAAATAAATCAGTCCATAAGGTAGACAATCCACAGCTCTCATAACTACGGAACGCAGCCTCAGATTCTATTTCTGGTGTGCAGTGACCGCTGGGATATAGAGTTATTGTGTCAATACACCCAGTATGACGGCGAACACGCTTATTTGTCACAGTCATTTCAAAGCAGTTGCGAGCGGCTAGTTATGCTACAATTTGCGATTCGGCTAACGTGTCTGCTTGCACGGTTGCCAAAGTTTTTTGCCAAAGCTGGCATCATCTCTGTGGAGCCACATGGCAATGACGGGGACTCTAAGAACGAAGAAAGGGGACCCGGCCTTTTCGATGACTCATTTGGACAATTGTTCAATTAGTTTTATTCTGATCATTTGGAATGTTTAATGTCCAATTCAGTGTATCATGCTGACTTTGACATCACTGACTTTTTCTTTCTACTGTCTTGAAATGGTAATGATAGCAGGCAGGGCTGTGCACATGTGGGAGATACACCACAAATAATAATTCAAATATGAAAAATCATACAGTTACAATTAAGCAACGTGAAAAAACTTGAAATTTAGATTTGATTTGATATTTAATTAGGTGATTAGAGGGGTTAGTCCAGACTTCTTTAATATTTTTTAAATTATTTTCCAATTTTTTTTAATATAAATTGGGTCTCATGGCAGTAAAATGTAAACAAAAACGTCATGTTCTAGTATTTAAATTTGAGATGTAAAACATTTTCCTATTCTGAAATGGCACCTGTTATCAAAAGTTCAAGTCTATCGCCTTTAAACAGCAGATAAGAATCCCACAAGTTAAATTGTAGGGACAAAGTCATCATTTACCTTTTGTAGAAACTGCAGGGACTTTGAACAGGATATACTTTGTTTTGCCCTTTTCCGCTATACATGTCCCCATGTTATAGGCATTACCCTCCTTGTCATAATGTGGATGAGACGAAGCCAAGTTCAAAGGAAGGTATTTCAAATAATCCACCTGGGGTAAACAGTTTGTACACTTAACACAACTCTCCATGCAAATAACATTTTTATTTTATTTGAAAAGTCAGATAAGACTTACTTTATCCTGAGTTTCCAGAGTGACAGGATCAATTTTGCGAATGTAGTTGGTTTCTGAGGTGGCATAATAATCCTGACCATATTTGATAAAATTGCTGGCACCATTGTCTGTGAAGTCAGGCACTGTGTGGTTGAGGAAGGTGATTGCCCTAGAAAGAAAAAAATATATAAATATATATAATAAACGGCAATATAAGAATAAAAATACTACAGAGAAATCACCTGAAAATAATTTACTTTAAACCAGCTCTGCATATCAACAAGTGGGTGTGATGAAGAGATATTATAAAAAAGCATGCAACAGTAATAGGAATGAATATGTGTGGTTTCTAAGAGGAAAAAAATGGATATTGACTTCTACCTAATATTCTGCTTTTGCAAAAAATGTTTTCTGGTAACCTAAGTACACTAACTGAATTGTTAGCAATCTACTTGGAGAGTTATAGGAAAGAAATGTGGATATTTTTGTTTTTACAAAAGGAGTTCAAAAGCAAGACTGACTCTTACTTGACAATGAAGTTTTTACTTGGGTCAGGATAAGCCATAGTTCCCATTTCAGACACCACAATTCTGTTGGACTCCATATTGGCTTTATAGGTATCCCCTCTTAGGAATCTGCTTCTGTGAGTCACTTCACCTATGACAGCATACAACCAACAAAAAACAGGCCAGTATTTATAAATTCATGCAAAATTCAAAAGTATACATGAGTAGACAAACCATCTTTAAAGCAGAAGCTGTGCATGATGGACATGCCATCAAACCAATGGTCATAGCTTGTTTCCCCCACTGAGAAGATCCCCGGGCCATTGCGTAGTAATGTGCCTTGTAACCAGGAGGGGATGCTCCCTGAAATTAGAGCAAAACCACTAAACACTTACTAATGCAATGTTTTTTTTTTAAAGAGCTGATCATACAGCATTAAGAACAAAAACAAACAAAAAAGCAACAATAAATATTTACCTTTCACTTCTGCTTTAAGAGGCTCTGGGCGCTCTGTTGCATTTTTGGAAAAGTCCATGTTGACTTGAAGTGAAGTCTTCTGATTGACTAGCCTGACATGCAAACCACTCCTTTTAAAGCTCCTTGCAAGAGGAGGGACGTGAGTGGGGTGGTTATCTAATCTACAAGTTAACCCTATCTATGTACTGAATTGTATTAAATTGCATGGGTCCCCTCGCCCAGTCGTCAGGGCTCGCTGTGGGTTGGAAGTGATCCAACATAAAAAAGGTTAACCAATGGGGTTTCTGCTAAAAACAAGCAGCACCTGACTGCAATGAATTCCAATATAAAGATCATGAAAATCACAATCAATCACATTGTCAATTTTGTTATACAGATAATGTAATCCAGACAGTGAAATTTGACATTTTTTACAACAATTTGTATATACTCACTCATGAAACAAAGTTTTTAAAAAGCATAATATTCAAGGGAGCTTAATTTACCAAATTGGACTATTTTTTTGGAGAAATGTAAAGAAATAGAATTAATATTTAGCCAAAAATTGTTCGTAAAACTGATGTGAAAGAAAAATAACCATACCTATATATATTACACCTTGCTATTATACAAGCAATGCACAAACTGTATATTAGACACATTTTCTGTACACAATGTAGATATATATACATATACATAGACAGTAGTCTGTAATCTGCCAAAAATCTGGGGTTGTTTTTCCCCCCCTAGCCTTTAAGATTAAATATTTGCAATTGTCACATTTAGGCTGTTGCTGCTGAGGGTTCAAACTGAAGGTTTTTCTTTTTAGAAATGTTACAATTAAAAAAAAATCGAAAACTTTTGTCAATTTAATAAACCCAATGTAATTTGTTTGAGGCAGCCCAGTGGATGTGAATGCATATATTTATTGAAAAGTAATCCAATGAGTATCTTTTATACTATTTATACTTTTTGGTTTCTCTTTTAAAAATATAAGCCGTTTAAGTCATACTCGTTTTTCCTACCAAAAAATAACCAAACAGAGTACTTTAAGACACAGATATGAACGAAAAATTTGATTTTAGTCTACGGTACAATGCTAACACACCGTATATATATTGTTGACAAATATTTAATGCATAGTATGTATATCAATATGTATGTCTAGTAGTTCCAACTACAAAATTACCAACATGGAACTTTTTTTAGGAATGTATAAAGTAATACTAATACAAAAAAGTATCACATCTCATTTGCAAGTCATTTTGAGATTCAATCAACAAGGTTGACAATCAACTCATTGAAAGAAAACAAAAAAATCTACCGCAAAAACTCACACTTTCCCAGATTTTCTTCACCCTTTTTAACCGTAAGGGAAGATAAGGTCACATCAACGCTGTGCACTTTGTCACATTTTAACACATTACTTTCTGGCTGAAATCATGCAGTTCCTAGAATTTGTATTTCTAGGAACTGAGGATGGAGATTATTGCTGTTTTTATTACTCAGAGTAATCAATCCTAAAGATGCCGCGATGAACAACCCTTTTACCAGTTGGCCTCCTTTGACATAAAGGCACATAGAAATGAAAACACTATCATAACGACCAACTTATCTTATTTTCTTTCCATGATTGCCATACATCTTTGTTTTACTTATAATCAAATGAGTTTAGTGCATCCACAAAACGTCTCACTTCACCTCATTGAACTTGCACTCAGACCTTAACCTTTGCACACACACGTGTGAGTCGTGTCCAATTTATTAGGGTTAGATTATACAAACGATTTTATAAGATAAAAATCAAAATATGAGCTACCTGGTGGCGCTGACTAGGATGAGCGGTGTTCAAATGGAATGAATGAAGACTGAAGGTTCAAATCAGTGCAGTCCGACAATTGCTTTATTAAGATAAAGTTTGAATGCGACTTTTGGTCAGCACTGCACCAATAAGATATAAAAAAAAAAACATATTCAAGCACATTCAATTGAAATTTTAGGACAGTTTTCTCCTACATGTGTTATGATAATGCATATACTACACAGTGTCTCTTGTGCCAATTTGAAAACAATTAGAAATATCATTAATCGCCATCTGGGAAAACTAAGAATTATCATTATGGAATCAGATGTTTTGATACATATCTGGTTCAGACTGTGGACATAAGTTTGAACGATGATTAGCAAGCTGGCCTTTGGTACAACAATCCTTTATTGCATGGGTGGCAAACACGTGGCTCTCGAGCTGCATGCGGCTCCTAGCCAGTATGAATGAATGAATTTGCTTCTTCTCCTATTTTGGCCTTGTTTCACGTTTCTCTTATTGTTATTCTTTCTTAAAACACACTCAAATTCATCAAGGCCCATTAAAAGAAAATAAATAAGTTAGGGGAAGAAATTGTTATGGTGAATAATATGGTTTTAATTGTGTGGTTTTGTGTGTATATGTGTCTGTTTTGGCAGGTGTGGTGTGGCTGTTCGACTCCCCCACTTTCAAATTTTGGCTCTTTTGTGTGTAACTTGTCCTCCCCCCTTCTTTTTTGCTAATTGTTCTAAGAATATATTATATTTATTTAATTTGAGTCGTCAATTATCCTTCATTATTGGATGCCCAGATTGTATGTGTTGGACTTATTTTTAGAATAAAAAAAAAATATATATATATATATATATATATATATATATATATATATATATATATATATATATATATATATATATATATATATATATATATATATATATATATATATATATATATATATATATATATATATATATATATATATTTTTTTTTTTAAACGATGCTAATTTAATGATCAACTGTATTTTTGTATGCTAATTTACATCAAGAAGTGGTTTTCATAATTTGGCACAATTGCTACTAGTGTTATGCAGGTGCGTTCTAGTGGTATGCAAAACAACACTTGACTAAATATTTGAGATATTCTACTGTCCATTCATTAAGTACAATTTAGTTATATTTAACTTTAAAGCACAAGGAATTTGGAATTTAATCTGGTTTTATTTCAGACATTAACATGCAATGATTTCAAGTCGTCATATTTGTAAACTCAATTGTTTAGACAACCAGTTCATCCAAATTTAATATTGGTACATTGGAGAGCTCAGTAATTTTTGAGGGGTGATTCATACTTGGCATTCTTTGTAGAGACTACTCATTAATAATTTATTTTTCATTCCGCTTATCCTTACAAGGGTCACGGGGGGTGCTGGAGCCCATCCCAGCTGACTTCGGACCAGAGGTAGGGAACACCCTGAATTGGTAGCCAGCCAATTACAGGGTACAAGGAGACAAACAACCATTCACGTTCACACTCATACGTACCTGGGGGTTATTTAGTGTTAAAGGGGGGAAATCGGCGTACCTGGAGAATACCCACATAAGCCTGGGGAGAAGATGCAAACTCGGCACAGAAGGGTTAGAACTGACTGGGATTGAATCCTTGATCTCAGAACTGTGAGAAAGACTCAGTAACCACCTGTCCGCTGGGAAGCCTGAAACTAATTAGCAGGTCAAAATCTGTGCGACCTCAATATTATGAACTTGAAAAGTTGCAAACAGAAAGAGCACTTGTTTGATTGACACGGTTGCTCATTGGGAAAAAAGTCACAGGAGTGAATAGAGTAACTGTATTCCATAGTGAGTCTTGTGATGAAGTTGGCAACTTTGAAAACACAAGATGTTACTCGTGGTCGTTGTTATTGGTACATGGCAAAATAAAAGCAGCATGTTTTCTTCAGATACCTCAAAAACCACAAACGGCTAACCGGGGATAGGCACGTTTCAGTTGGAGCTGTATGATGCTTTCCCTTTCCCAGCTAATGATGTTTTATAAATGTTTATAGAATTACATATTATTGTGAAACTATCAATGAATATACACATGGCTGAGTAAATTAAGTAAGTCTGTAGTTGTAAATTAACTCAGATTTTAGCAAAATCCTTTTACCAATTTCAGCATAAAATACAGACTGATTCAAAAATAAATTAAAAAAATCATGCAGATAACAGTCTTTATTTACAATGTTGTATGAATTGTGATTCTGTACAGTACAACAAAACTATCACATTGATTGATTGAGTCATCTTCCAGGCATAAAACGCTCAGTGACATTAACAACGTGAAAACTTGAGTCGGACAAGAACTCAGCACGTATCGTCATGTGTACAACTTAAAGATCACCGTTCCAATAAAAATAATTCACAAATTACTTTGTCATTCAGCTTCATGTTGACATCAACCTAAGGCTGTTGTGAAAAACAAAATGAGTGAAGAGATTGAAAAAAGTGGACCTTGAATGGGAGGAAAGTTTTTGAGGATAACGCTGGTTATACTATGAAGAATTCTCCATAATGTCTTTACCGGCAGTGTTAAATCTACCTACATCAATCCGCAGCAAGGCTCCTTGTTAGACTGGTCCTCCTCAGGAGCTCGTAGTTTCAATAGTGGAGGATCTCCACTAGCTGGGGTGAAGAACACCTGGCTAGGCAATGCAGCTACCTCTGAAACCCCCAACGGGAGAGTCTGCTGCGCCAATGGACTGGAAGTTATCTCTGAGGCAACGGAAGGGGTCTCCTCTTCGATGGGTGGAGTCAAAGGTGGCGCAGGTGCCGGGTATTTATTGAGCTTTGCTGCAGCCCGCTGCCGTTTCAGGTCAGCCAAAGTTTGATGAGATTTTTCCCGAGTCATATTGTCCGAGATTTCTTTCTCTGTGGGCTCTGATACTGGGTTTAGATGGTAGATGGCGCTACGTTCCATCCGACCTCCTTCGGTCCAGTTCTCTCCAGGCACAGAGGAGGCCAGAGAAACGTCAGTTCCTCCATTGCCTAGGCTTGAGACGGTATTAGTGATGGTTGCATTTGGTTCATTGGCTTGTGACGAGGTCCCGACTCCAGTCTGAACAGTATGAAATAAGTAGAGACATCACAATGCTACTTTTGGTGTAATGCAAGTGAGTCCAAACTATTCCTTAAAGGGTTGTAGTGTATGCCGTTTTTGTTTTTTGCAGCTCATCCATCAAGTACAGTTACCCAATGAAGTTCCTTCTGACTTTTTACAACACCCAATTGGTTAAAATTCATCTTCTTCATCATTTGGAATGAAAACTTGCACCTACTGCACACATGGTCTTATGTGCGTGTTTGTGCAATGCCATTTAAATCCTCAAATTATCATTTTCAAGTGTATTGTTCACATACACAATTAGTGGCTTTTTTTGAGCATTTACCTTTACTGTACTGAGGCAAGGGCAGACTTGGGTTGGTTCGCAGGCCGCTTTAACAACAACTTGATTTCACGTGGGCCGAACCATTTTAGATATAATATTTAGATTTTTCTTTTTTATAAATGGATTAAAAGAACTGGATTAAAACCCTGAATATTCCATTTTTTATGGATCTAAAACAAGCTTTTTCATATATTTTTAGATTTTACAAAATTATTTTTGGAACTAAAAACACAGGAAAATTGATTAAAATTTACAATTATTGTTTTAAAAGGGGGAATACCAGGAAATTTAATATACATCTATACTCTTCATTTTATTTTGATCCTAAAACAGAAAGTCAGCACTCATGATTTACTTTCACGGGCCACACAAAACGATGCGGTGGACCAGATTTAGCCCACGGGCCGCCACTTTGACACAGGTGCACTAAGGTATTTAAACTCGTTGCCCAAAAGAGAGGGCAATAGTAGATGTCTAATTCATTTTACTAGGAGGATTAAGTTTCAATACCATTGACAGAGCTTGACATCCAATCGATTAATTTTTTCAAGTAATTTGATTGCTGCCAGCCCCTTTCAGTCAAAATGAATTGGACATCTAATGCCTTCAAAGGCTGCCGATTTAATGTTCTCCCTCATGGCGGTATTTTGAGAGCCAAGTATCATTTTAAAATGGTCCTTGCTATAAAACGTTTTAGAACCCCTGCCAAGCGACAAATGCTGTACTCAGCAACCCCAAATTCGTAATGATGTGCAAAACACTCATACAGGGACAAACACCAAATTTCGATTTTTCATACAAATGATATGCTCACGTGTTGATGAAGTTCATGGTCGGTCAGACGGTCCTCGTCATCGTCTTGTGGTTCGGGTTGACGTCCCCTCTCTTGCCACACCATGGCCTCTTTGTGATGCTCCCGCTTGTACAAGCTGGAGCGCTCGTTCAAACTAACACGACGCACCACTTTCCTGCTTGAACGAGCAAAACAGAAGCACTCAATTTCTGATTCCCTTTTTTTTACCTCATTGCACGAATGCAAATCCACACTCACCCTCTGCTGCCGGTACTAGAGGCTCGTTTTTGCAAGGTGCCCTTTTGACGGTCCTGGCTTTTCATGATGGCGTCGTGCTTGTGCTTGAGGTCCATTAGTTTGGCTCTGACCTCCTCATCCATGCACACATCTTTAAAAAACCCAGATATTTCTTCATTAAAAACAAAAAACGAAACCAAAAATATATCATCATACCAAGAGGTGTCTCTTCTAGGACAGACTTTGCATCTAGGCTGGCTTCATGGGCCACCAACAGCTCCACCATCTGGATCTATGGTGCAGGCACAAATACACGATGAACCGTCGCCTCGCAAAGGGTTAGGGTTAAAAGGCCCGGTTGATCTTGATGAGTAATCACCCTTGACTTCTGCTTCCAACTGTCATTCCGGTCACAACTCCCTTGTGTAATGTCTCTACAAGCACTGAGTGGAGTGTTGCATTTTTTTAGTGTTTTTTTTTGTTCCCGTCGCTAATACGAGAAGAGTACTAGTTCCCGGGCAAGTTGGCAAGTGGTGGTGCGTTATCCTTTTGGGAGGATATTTGTGTGCATCATTTTTGGAATATATTGAAGGGAATACAAAAGCAAACAACCCTTGATAGGTTGCATCTGAAAGTCAGGGTGGGGACGGGTGCAAATAGAGCCAACCCGGGAGAAGAAAAGTATTTAAAAAATTTAAAAAATTAGAATTAAGTTTGGGGGAATGTTAGATTTTTTAGTGTCTGCATCATAATCCAAGTTCATTTAAATGTGTTTATATTATGTTACGAGCGTGTTGCCGTTCAAAATGACTCCCCCCCTCTGTCCATCTCTCCCTCCGCAAAATCCATCTAATTTTAGTACTATTAAACACATTTTAGAACTATTACACCAATAGTTATCTGTTACTTTGTTAATAGATGGCAAACTAGAACAAATAAAAATGTTTTTCTAATCCAATATCCTGTTTTTTGGTGTTTTTTCAGAGTGTTGGAACGAATTAATTCGTTTTTAGTTCATTGCTAAGGGGAAAAGTTCATTTGAGTTACGAGTAAATCGACATACAAGCTCAATCCCGGAACGAATTCAGCTCGTATCTCGAGGTACCACTGAAGTACTAACTTGTCCCCAGCAGGAAGCAGCATGTAATGGTGTCCAGCCATCACAGTCCTTTAACTCCACCTGAGCCTTGTGCTCCAGCAGCAGCTCCGCCACTGACAGGTACCCATTGGCAGATGCAATATGCAGCTGAAAAATATGTTCCAAAAGTGATACAATAGTAACTACTGATAAAAGAACTACGCTTTGGATTTGGGAGGGAAAAACTCACCAGTGTTGTTCCATTATCATCCTGACTGTTTAAATCAGTTCCATTCTGAACTAATGCTTTGATGTCAGCAAGCATTGTCCCCTCTTTAGCTCCTCTGCGTTCATCGATTTGGACCTCTGTTATCCCTGTAATAACAGACTTTCTGCTCAAATATACTTAGAATTTCAGTAGAACTCAAAACTAAATGTAACTTTAACCATTTATAAACATTCTATTTAATCCATTACACTGACCCTGTTCAGCCATGACCATCTCCAGGAGTTCAAGAGTGGCCTCATCCTCACAGAGGTCATAAGGCATGTTTCCATCTGCATTGACGGCAATCAGGTCGGCTCCACTGTAGAAATAATTCACACACAAAAACAAAGGAAGGAGGATTGGTATGCAAGAAATAAATTGGCGCTGCTTCAGTCAACTTTGAGAGCTATCTCACACCAAATGCTATTAGGCAAACTTACCCTTGAATAAGGATCTGAACTAGCCCAATGTGTCCACAAGTGGCAGCAGCATGCAGTGGTGTCCACAGCTCACTGTCACAGGCATTGACGCAGGCCCCTGCGTCCAGTAGGCACTGCACTACACCCACAAAGTCATCGATGCAGCACTGGGCAGACAGGAAAGGTGGACATTTGCATTGTAAGTATATGGCCCTTGATGCAAATGGGAAGTATGTGCATGCAAATCAACAAATAAGTACAACAACAATGGTATAAATATCCCAATGCAGTGGTATCTTTACTTACAAATGCCCCTACTTACAATTTTTTTTGTTCCAAAATACCAAAGAAATTCAAGTTACAAAAAGCACAAAGAAAAAAAAAAGGAAGTATTCCCTGAAATGCGCAAATAAATGGCTGGCACATCTTGCATATCAACACTTGGAAAAACATTTAAAGGGTTTAGTTGGTAAACTATTTTGGAATAAGTTCGAGACTTATATGTAAAATGCATCTCTAACTTATGAAAGATCCAAATTATGAAACCACTTGTGGAATGAATTAATTGTATAAATAGACATGCCACTGTATTTCAAAGAAGGAAAATTGTCAAAAGGATATAGCAGAATGACAAAGTACTTTTTCTTCTTCTCCCCACATAGGAGCCCATCAGATAAAAGTGATTTTTTATGACCTCGTCTTCCGAATTACAGGAAACTCAAAAGTAACACTGAGAAGGAGACCTTGTATTTGGATGATAAAGACAAATCAGAGCTTAGACAAAACAATGGAGAGTGCCAGATACTACTCAAGGGTAAATGTAAAGCATTTTCAAGGGCACATGAAAATTGTCACATCCGATTCAACTTGTTTATCAACTGTAGGTGAAATGTGCTCAAAATCAAAAGATGCCTTCCTAGCCTTCAAATGCAGGGTTTGCAAGTGGCTGAACCTAAATTGGAATGCAACAAGAGTCTATGCATGACTTTATGACTAGTAAAACTGTTTTTAATGACCATCACATTTAGTGACGCTTGCTAACTTCACTTGAGGTAGAAAAAAAATGCATTGGTTTAGTGTCCAATGCAACACATTCTAACTGGAAACGGTAAGATTAAAAACTAGCAAATGTGGGAAAGGTTTAACTTGCTTTGTTGGAGGTAATTGCATCTGGGTGTTTTCTTTTTATGTGTTAGTTGTATCATTTTACTGCTTCAGAACACTTGCAATACTTCCATTGCATTGTTATTTTCACTCTGTTTAAGCTTGAAACAGTTGCAAAGTCCAGATTCTTTACTATATTTAGGCATTCTATCCGACTAACTTACATTGCAACATTGAGTGGATTGTGTTTACCTGATGGAGAGCTGTCAGTCCGTCTTCATTGACCAGGTCAGGGCTCACGCCATTGTTAAGCAACTCCCTCACTAAAAGATAAACATGAATAGAGCGATAAATTTGACCTTAATGACATTGTAAGTCTGCATTACATTCTGCAAGTATATGAGATACAGAAAACACTTGAATTGAGTTATTGCTACTGAGGGTGTTTCAAGCCATTATTCGTTTTAGTTGGCAATCACATTTTGAAAGTACATTTTAAGAGATTTGTTTCTTTAATAAATATTTATATTATTTGAAAACCTAATTTGAAGCACCAATTTGATTATATTAAAATAGGAAAACTGCAGGAAAAGAAAATTTGGAACGTGCGAAGATAGTCTCTTATGACACTTAAGAGGCTTGTAAATGTGCAAGATAACAATGAACTTAAAAGCTTTACCTTTATTCTTAGCTGTGATCCTATTTCTGACAAACAACACTAAAGACAAAAGCGACCTGATAATTAAAGTTCAAGTCAATTGTGCATGTGTTGTTTAATATCTACCTTTTTACCAATGTTAGGTTATTAACAGATACCTAGAGAGTAATGATTGATGATAATGATGACAATGAATGATAATTTTTCTCCAAAATGGCGCCCTGTTCAAGCGGCAGCCAGTGGCAGTATCTCCCTAAATCCGTACTCGTATTCTTCTTTTCACGTTTTATTGTTTTTAATACTTTATTTTATATTTTATATTTGAGTGAAAGATCAAAAATCCTATTTAAACTTTGAAAGTTAAACCTGATCTTTTTTGTTTTCACATTTATTATCAACTCTTATCAAATGCAAATAAATAATTGTAATTGTAAAAAAACAGATTAAAACTAGCGCCAAACCTTTTTGTATTTTTGTTGATTAAAACCATTACAAATAGAAATGGGTAGACTTGACTATGACTGATTAAGCATATTCATCTAACAGACTAGTAGGGATGCAGAAAAGATCGAAATCGAAAGCATGCGCCTACTGACCCTCATCCAGGTCATTGCGCGAAGTTGCATCAAGAAGGGTGATGGCACTAGAGAAGTTGACTTTTCTTGTACGTTTCTTCTTATCTGCCTTAGCCTTTGAACTTCGCGCTGATTCCTTTTCCACATGGCTCCACACCTTTAACTGTTGAGCACGCCGCCTCTGCGCATGTTTGAGGCGTTCAGTGGCATTCAATCGGCCAATGGTGGCCATCTCAGCCAGCAACTCACTGTGGTCGGCCGCCATATTGCCACAACACAGTTACTAATCTTTCTGCTTTCCTTTGTTCAAGTTGTGTGCAAAAGCAGGTCTTTTAGACCATTGCATTGGTGCGAGAACTTCTCCCAAAAAAAGCACAAAATAACCTAAACTAAGAGTCTGAAACGTTGTACTACATCCAATGATTCAATCTTACGTGGCTGAATCGGATGGCTGATACATCCGTGTTTGCAGAAAGTAGCGACTTATAAAATGACTAAAGTGTCTATTTCCCATCTTTCAGATTGGAACTTTGCTCATAGCGGAAGAAAACCAAAAATGCATCCAAACCAAAAACTGTCAAGCTGAGGATTCCAAACAATTGTCAGTCCTTTTCTCCATGTCATTGGTGGGACAGTTGATGAATAATCCACGGTGTATTTACATTGTGCCGTTTGAGGTTTTGATCCATGTCGGTGGTGTCAGTTGATTGACAGGGTTTCTATAGCTGGTATTCAAACATTCACAGTGTCTACTGCAGTTGCTTTGGTGGTGACAGTTGATTATTCATCGCAGTTGGATACTTTTTGGGCTGGTCCTGACCAAAGGTCTTCTGGCTGCAACGAAAGGCAGAAACAATAAACTTAATTGGCTTGTTACAGTACAATGTATGAGCATTCTATTATCTTTAACTCTTGAGGTCCCTTCAAGCTTTCTCCTCTCCCGCATCCCTACCGAAAGAAACCCGAGACGGTGGGACACGTCATTAATGATTGACACACCTTGCTGGGCCAACATACATTTTCTAAGTGTCAGGCATACACAAGGTAAGACTTGAGGATGTGTGAACAGTTATGAAGTGGACTGCACTTAGTCTTGGACTTAAAACAGAACAACATTTTAGTAAAGCACTTTTTAGGCAAATTCTCATTAGCATGCAATGTCTGTCTGCCCTAAACACACACTTGGCTGTTTCTCAGCTACTTATATATTATTTAAAATCAGGCCTGTGAGCGCTGAGAGAGAGGTCAACTCGAAAAGGACAGTGAGAAACTGATGGCTTTGCTGGCTCATCCACCAAGCCCACCACTGGATGAAAACAGTGGCATTGGTATTACACAAATGTTTGGGTCATGTACTCTTTTGTGACATTCTATTTCAAGGATGGCCACTGGCTACCCTTGCACCCTTTGTTTCCACAATGTAAGGATTTCCTCAGTTTGAGGCAACAGCTTAACATACCACCCCTTGACTCACGGCCTACGGTAAGAACAAAGACTCCTTGGTTAAATGTTGTTATAAAATGGTGCTTTTCTGACAGGTAAATGAAAGAGTTTTCACAGTTCATATATGTAGTAAACAGGAAGAGTAGTAGTCATTTTGAGAGGAAAACTACGCAGTTAGTTGGTCAGTGGAAAAACGGTGTGTTTGTCATTACAAAGATTTAAAGGATGAAAGGATTGGAGAAACAAGAAAAATCCCCAAAGGAACGTTAACTGCTGAATTAGTTATGTAACTCAAGCCAGAAATGTTATGTTAATTTGAATGGTGGCGTAAGAAAAAAAAAGTTTTATTCTTCATTAAGCATCAGCATAATTTAAGCACCAGAATGTGTTGTTATGAATGACCAAAACAAAACAGAAATTCCTTCTAATGTTTCAAAAAAAATTTGAAATTCATAAACAGCTAAAAGCCTTTAATACATTGTGTTGTTACTCTATTTAAAGATAAATATGATCCGGTAAACCACCAAGCTTAAGTCAGCAATGACACCGAATAACCTCTCTGATAAGAGACTAATTACACGACCAAACGCAGCAAATGGCATTATGTCAGCCTTCTATTTGATACCGTTTAAACTCACTGGCAGATCATACCTGATGATTTGCAGGCACATTAGACGACTTATCAGTGTTGGTGTTTGATGGGTCACTGCTTGGCTTCAATAGGTGGCTAGTATTTAGGCTTGTTCATTACATTCAGAAATGTTGCAGAGTATAAATAGTGCATAGTCTGGCCAACATTAGCAAAATAGAAGCACAAGCCACTTAGATATTTTCTATCTAATCAGCACAATGGCCCTTACAAACAGACTTTAAAAATCTATGATTCAGTTTCTAACAAAGGTTGTTCGACAAAAAAGATCCATGACTCAACTAATACTCATAGAAGGCAGTATTTAGGCACCCTCAGGTTTCATACAAATCCGTGAATGGGTTCAAAATAAATCTTTAAGCCCTGCTCTGGCCATTTCGACATGTACTTACTCTATGAATAGTAATATAAAAAGAAACATGTCAGGGTGTTCAACAAATAATTATTTTGTGCTAAAAACACAAAATAAAACTAAGGCATGAAATATGTAACTTTTTTGCAAACGTGTAAAAGAATAATTTTAAAAATGAGTACTTGTGTTCTAATGTCGTTAAAATGTGAAAACGGCTGCTTTGCCAATGACCTTCCAATGCACTTTGATACCCTATCATTTGGTACTGAAATGTGATTCCTCAAATAAAGCCCGACTGTCATGTTAGACGTTACTTTGCCAAATTAGATAGATCAGACTTATGGAAAATATTTGCTCTATCACAAACATTCAACAGCTGTTTTAAGTAAGTGTAATTTCCAGACTTTAAAATGAGCAATGTGCCAGATTTGCAGTATCTATCAAATTGTATTAATATTTCAATAGACATTAAACAACACAATTATTTTATTTTACCCGACTCCCTATAAACTTGCTGAAGGCGATTTGGAGAGGACTGTCTTTTGTAAAACAAGGTAAATTATATCCCCTGAAAAGGGGGATAAAAATATCTTCTTTGGGCTTTGATAGAACTGGCTCTCGGGCGCCATCTGGCGGACAGATACAGGTTTTACGTCTCCCATTATAACGGCCGGGGGGAGACTTTTCACTGGAAGAGGGCAGTTTTTCACCAGAATTTGGTCATAAAAGCGAAGACCTAATGTCTAGCGTACACCCGAACATTGCTTCAGTTTTTTTTTTTGGTACAAAACTTTGCATGCTATTCTTGAATAAATAAGGTAGTTTGTAGGAAATGGAGTTCCAAACACAAAGGCATTTATTTTTGGTTTTTACCTCTTAACTATTTCAATACACTATTTCAATAAATGGATCTTTGTGAGTCTTTAATCTTTCTCTTAGAATACCTTTTCGCAAAATGCAAATCCTCTTAATGAATGTGAAACATTTTCAGTGGTACTTAAAGCCTTCATATAGTGCCCAAAAAAAGGATTTTACTGTTGGGCAAAATTATTCGGGGCCTAATGACTTCCTTTACTTGAATGATAGAATGGGAATTCATAAAAACTGATATTGTACCAAATATGTAGAGCCCACACACATACAGATATATGAACAAATATTCAGTGCCTGCTCAAAAATTCCTGGGTCAAACTGACATTTGTAGACTTTTTCCAGTATGTGGCTTGAACAGGAAAAGGAGTCTGGCACTGCACTGGAACATACACTTTCATTCAACAAGTGTAATGAATAGGGCACTATGAACACACTAACACACTGCTGAAGCTTTTATCGAGAGGGCGGGAGTTAAACTCCTAGTAATATAGCCCTGCTCAAATCCCAGGTTGGCTCAGGCCTTAAACATGGCAACTTTTGAGAAAAGGAAGGGGATTGTTAGGATTAGGAAATGGAATAGCACAATCATTGCGTACCACCTCATATCAACAATTGAACGAAACAAAGTTGAGTTCCGGGTAGATCATTCTTGAATTATCTTCTGGTGGGCTTATCTGTTCACAAAAATAGGAATAAAAAAAAACTGAGCAGGTTTGTTTGACTTGGCAGCAAATTGCTATCATAACTCCTGAAAATATAGTTACATTAAGAAACAAAATTGTGTTAGAAAGAGGAAGAATGATGTAAAAGGGTCATTGTAACCATTTCCTCCAAATTCCAAGTAAATCAATTAACAGCACACAAAAAAAATCAAAAACTAAAAAATCTGAAGAACAGTTTCTATTTAAATTACTTGCATAAAAAGAATAAAGACAAGCAAAACCTTTCGTAAGCTGAAAATGTTGTATCTAGACACATTTGTAAGTAGAGGTATGACTGTACTGTTGACAGAAAAGATGCTAACAGAAATGGAAACAAGGCCAACAAGTGCCAGTTTTATGATTGACAGTCGGCACAGACACGCCTACAGAATCTTAGTTCTAACAGAGCATGCCACATTTTCTCCCTTTTAAGGGCTTATTGAATGTACTCATTATTTTTTTTTACTCATTCAAGTTTGTCAGGCTTGTTTTACATTCTTTTCAAAAGTCTTGCTCTACAGGAATTCCACAAACAATGTGTTAATTATGTACAATGTAACGGATTGAGGAAAAGGGTACACAAGGCTAGGGGGGAAAAAACATGTACAAAAAAACTTCCTTTGGAACAGTATCAATCTTAAACCTTCAATAAAAAATGAATCATTAAAACTGAAATTCACTACAATCCACGTGATTTTATCATTAAATCTGCGTAGATCAAGGTCCACGTAACTTTAATACAATCTTAGAATGTAACCTGACCTTTACACTATTTCTTTCAAGGCCTGACACCATAAACACTGTCTAGTTGTTATGAGAACTCTGGAAGCTAATCTTTACAATAGTGTAAAATAGGCAAATTTGGACTGAATAGCACGTGGACTTTATGTATATCTATCTAGATAAGAATACGAAGGTGGTGTACATACTGTATGATTGTGAGCTTGCAGAGCCAGTTTGACAAGAATGCAAACATTTATGAGGTTTAACCCCCCCCCCCCCTCCAAAAGCCTTTTTTTAGAGTGACACACCAATTCAAACAAAAAGACAGGAAGCTTTTTATTAACCCAGATAAACATATTTGTATCTGTGATCAAGCTCAGAAAAGAATTTTGTTCTTTAAATATTTGAAAATGGTTGGCCGAGTATTTTCTGCAGCACTCCTCACAACAGCTGTCTTTAAAAAAAAACAATGAAAGTACATCTAATAAATAAACATGTGGTACATGTCTATTTTTGACTCCTATTATATTTACACACAGTGTAATGTTAGTTTTTATTTTGATGATGTTAAGTATGTCAATACGGTTTTCCAATGAAAAGTTAAATTACTCTCACGATGGAAGATCAATCGTGATGATGGCTAGACTTTTGTGTTAAACACAGTATTAATGTATAAAGAAAGGAGAAATTGATACATGCGTCTGAAGTAAGCGAATGGCTAAGCTAGCCTCAACAGGTGACTCATCAGTCAGGTGAAGTTGGGCGTTTATTCAAATTGCACAAAACCAGCAAATGTAAGAACTGTGCTTTCTCTTGGTCAACATCTGATTAACGCTAAATTTAATTTTAAAGTCCTTTTTTTGCCACGTTAGCATCCGCGAGACACAGGTTAGCTTCACGTTTCAGCAGTAAAGTCGTCCTCGCACAGGTAGCGGGGACGAAGTCGCACAAACGGTACAACCGCCGTTCAATACATTAATTCACTTTATAAAATTAGCCTACAAAGTAGGTGCCGGGAAAATCAACCTTGTCACTTACCTGAGTTGTTGGTCGTGTGTATGCTTAGATCTCCTGCGTGCAAGTGAATCAGCTGCAGCTTGGTGTTCTTACCACGGCCAGCCCCTCCAGGGAAATGCTTCACCATAACAACCGGACCTGGAAACTCTCCTCCTGTTGACCGTCTCCGCTAGAGGGCGACAAAGCTTCATGTGTGACACAGGATCGTATAGAATTATATATTTTTTCTTTTTCTGAATCGTTTACCCTCACAAGAGCCTATCCCAGCTGACTTCGGGAAACAGGCCTGGGACACCCTGAATTGGAGGCCAGCCAATCGCAGGGCACAAGGAGATAAACAAGCATTCACGCACACACTCATACACAGGGGCAATTTATAGAATGTTCAATCAGCCTATCATGCATGTCTTTGGAATGTGGGAGGATACCGGAGAACCCGGAGAAAACCTATACAGGCCCAGGGAGAACATGCAAACTCCACACAGCTGGACCGACCTGGATTTGAACCCAGCACCCCAGACCTGTGAGGCTGGAATGTCTATTGGCGTCAATGGCGGTTAATAAAAACTGTGGAAAATTATCTAGTGATTAACAACAAAAAGATTTTGAAAAATGAAATACAATCAAAGAAAACACTTGGAATTTACATTTAAAAATTCAAGTCGTCAAAAGTCACCATACTTACAACTAATTAAGGAAGGAAAATATTACCATCACTGAAGGCCTTAAATTAATTTCTCATCTCGAGGTGAGCAGGACAGTGGTTTCTCTGGACAGCTTTAAGGGGATTTGCCCAGATGCAATCAGTCAACAGTGTTGTTCAATAATAGACAATTCGTAGGGCTTGCCATTCCTCTCAGGCGTAGCTCACTAATCCAAGACAAATCCATTAGGCGACAATTCAGCACACAAAAAGACAGACTGACATTTTATATTTAAATCAGTGAGCACTTCATCATACATTCACATGAGTGATTAGTGTGTATTTTTTTTGTTTTCAATTTCACACAAAATGTGCATAAAATTTCACCATATCAGAAGGAAGACAATTTTCTGGATTTCTAAGCAAAATTAGGTTAGTTGACTACTAGGCCCATAATGCTGAATAAAACCTTGAAAAGTAATTTTAAAGAAGTTTAATAAAGGTCTTGGTAGCCAGAAAGAAATGTTTGAATGAAATTAAACACAACAAAACACAAAAAAAGAAAAAAACTTGTGAAATTATTGTCCAAATCTATGCTTGAGTGTGACGAAATATGGGACCAGAGTAGTAGTATGAAACCATACATGAAAAACCATGAAAAATGAATATAAAACTAGATGTTCATTGTCTTCCATTGTTTCTGACAAAGACTGCTTAGTGTTCATTTGTACAACAAATATTCAAATGTTTTAAATGATGGTTTTGTTGATTGGTGGCTGAATGTTTTTGGTTATTTTCCTTTCATCAAATAGATAGAGTACAAGATTATCCTCATCTGAGGTGTGAATGTCCTTCTTATCTGGGACACTTTGCAGCCTGTCAACTCTACAAAAACTCACAAATGCTGTTGAATGCCCCCCGAATGTCCTCACATGCTAAACAGCTTCTCTTTTCGGAGTGGCTCGTCAGTTTGCCAACGGGGTTTCTCCTAATCCAACTTGTTTTCACTGTCTTGCTGGGGGGAAGCAAGAGTTGGCACATTAGCACTACCTTAATTGGAACAAAAGATGTGCATTCCCGAAACTCACTTTCTGGTGAGAATGACAATGTCCACATGCTTGCAAAATCTACTGAAAGTCAAACTTTGTAGTCCTGCATTTCTTTCCTTTTAAGCATAAATTTTGCATCTGCTGATTGAGTCTGTTAAAATAAATCTGCATTTTATTCAAAGGGTGCTCTTTTTACAAATTTACTTGTGAAGAGGCAAAATCAAGTTTTATTTTTTTGGGATGAATTTAGTATATTCGGCTATTTATTTACTATTTGTATATTGCCTTTTAGAAATTGTTGATTGCATGAAGGCTTCTATAGAATTTCCAACTCAATACCCATCCTCTATTTCTAACCCTTTATAACAGGTGTGGGTCTATTATCATGTCTTAAGATATCACTTTTCAGCTATTAATTATTGAAAAATACTATTTATTTAAGTTCATAAAATGTGAAAAACGACGCTGAAACTCGCCACTCTTGCTACTAGGAAACTCAGCAATGGAAAAAAGTGTGATAGGGGTGACCCTACTTTGCGATTTTTTGATTATCACGTCCATGTCTGGTCTACATTAACCGCAATATTCGAGGGATTACTGCATATTAGAGACAAAAAGCCAATAATTTGAATTATGAGAATCAAAGAGCCACATTTTATGTCAAAAGCAGCATAAAAAATCAAATTTACCAAATTATTTTAAAATAAAATATTAGTTTTTAATTGGCCCTGATGAATTCGAGTGTATTTAAAAGAGAATAAGAGAAACAAGAAACGTAGCAAAGAGCCACAATATATAAAAAAATATGATAAGCACTGCATTTATTTTGCCTGGGAGCCACATGCAGCTCGAGAGCCACGTGTTTGCCACCTCCTGCTTTATAACAATCCTCCATCCAAACACACGAACCATGCGTAAATTGTTCCTAAACGCACCACCTTTACACGTGAAAACAACACTAAATGTATTTTTAATCATACAGATCATTGAGGTTTGCTGTTGCATGGACGACACCCTCTCCAACCCCCCGCGACGATCAGTCATCCTGCCCTGAGATAAGACGTCATTCCGTTCTCGATTACGCAGCGGGATTTACATGAAACTGTTAATTGTTTGCTCTTTAAATAGTCCGCCTGGAGCCAGCAGTCTGCTAAAAGTTAAGGACCGACCAACCAAGCAAGCAAGCAACTCTGACCGCCCACCCCCCAACCCCCATCGGACTATCTCTACCTCTCCGTCCTCGAACCCCGAACCATCAGCATGACAAAGCATTGGCCGGAGCACAACCTGATGGCACCACCCGCTCTTTCCCAGCTCGGGGTGCAGCACCTTGACCACTGGGACCCCCAGTCAACGACTCGAATGATCACCCAGCACCGGCTAGGGAGATTCGAGAAGCCCGCAATGGCGCACCAGCCGCAGGAGCACCCCGGGGGAGCTTTCCTGGAGGGACCCGGAGCACCCGAGCTGCCACACGGGAGCGCCCGCAACATCGATCCGAAAGCAGAAGCCGCTCCTCGGGGCGCGGGGAGCGCTGACCGGGAGACGAGCGGTGGAAGAGGGCGCAAGAAGAAAAACTATCAGCGTTACCCTAAACCACCTTACTCGTATCTTGCCATGATTGCCATGGTGATTCAACGCTCTCCAGAGAAAAAGCTGACTTTATCCGAGGTAAACAAGAGTGTCAAAAACATGCATGTGTTAAGTTGCTGCGTGTTTTATGTGTGTTTGACTTTAGCAAGTAGATAAAAGTGGCACTTTCTTCTTCTTCTTAAAAAAAAAAGAAAATCGAATTGTCCCTAATACTACTGTCAATATAGACAGAAAACAGCAAAAACTCTTTAACATTTAATTGACTGCCAGTCAGGCAATAATTAGAATTTCAGTGATAAACTTAAATTGCAATTTCAACTAGTTGCTGATATATATCTCAAAAGCTGGATAATATACAAAGCATGCTTCTCAACCGGTTCCCAATATGACATTTCCTTGAAAGTGCTTGTTAGTCATTGCCAAGTAAAAAATATATACCTCATTGAATTGACTGATGGTTTGTTGGTTTGGTTTCAGATTCTGAAGGAGATCAGCACCCTCTTTCCATTTTTCAAGGGGAATTACAAAGGCTGGAGGGATTCTGTGAGACACAACCTCTCTTCATATGACTGTTTTGTTAAGGTTTGTATGAATTAACAACTATATAAATCTCATTTTCGGAACCGTTTTATACTCACTAGGGTCGCGGGGGTGCTGGAGCCTATCCCAGCTGACTGCTAGCCAGAATTGGTGGCCAGCCAATTGCATGGCAAGAGGAGACAGACAATAATTCACGCTCACACTCATACCTAGGGGCAATTTAGAGTGTTCAATCAGAGTACCATGCATGTCTTTGGAATGTGGGAGGAAACCGGAGTGCCCGGAGAAAACCCACACAGGTGGACCGACCTGGATTTGAACCCAGGTCCCTCACATCAAATATATACTAAATATGAATACTAGATGTGAAATTAAACAATCATCATTACTTAATTGCTTACCTCTGTTAATGGAAAACATGTTTAAAATTATGTCAGGAGTTAGAAAAAATGGAGGGTAATCAAACTCAAGTTGATACCATGATAATAATTATGTCATTCAAATCTTGTCTTAAATTATGTCTTTGAGAAGTGACTTTTGATTGGAAGCATGACTATAATCGTGGTTATCGAATGACAAAACAACAGAGAAATTGACTTGTCATGCCATTGGTAATTAATAGTTCAGTGACATAATTTAGGAGCAATAAATCATGTGTCATTGGCTGAAGACATCATATCAAGTTAAAATCTTGACTTAGTGTCATTTCAACAAATGACTAGTCACTAGAATCTTTCACAAAATGAACGTTTATATAAAGTACAGTCAATCAAAAAGATCAAGATGTTCTCAACATGTTCTTCAAATAGAAACTTGGTTGAAATATTTAATGTAATTTTGATAACCACATGTTTAAATGATAAATTAATACACTTTTTAAAATTCAAAATCTAAAAGTGGCCAACTTTTTGCGATTTCCAGACATTTTAACGTGTTGAAACCCACTTAACTGAAACCACAGCCATCCTTCTTTGATAGATTTTCTACTAAAAACCCAAACTAGTTTGAAGCCTCTATTTGCTGGGGTTGTCATCTTTGAATATTCATTATCCATTCTTACTTCCACACACAGGTGTTAAAAGATCCCAGCAAGCCTCAGGGCAAAGGTAACTTCTGGGCCGTGGAGCTGAGCTGCGTTCCAATGGAGCTCTTAAAGAGACAGAACACGGCCGTGTCACGCCAGGATGAGACCATCTTTGCTCAAGATCTGGCCCCTTACATCATGCAGGGACACAAACCAGAATCTGTGCCAAGTCCACCCGCTGACCCAACGAACACCCTACCTCCCATGTGTCAAAGGAATACCTCCCCACCCCAAGAGGACTTGTTCCGACCCAAGCTTGATTCATCCTTTGCTATCGACTCTTTGCTGCACAGTCTTCACCCCAATAGTGGCTCGGGTGATGCGGACGTGGGCATGAGAGACTGTTGGGGCGAGCCCGAGCACCCTAAGTTATCGCCCCCCACCCGCCCCCGCTATGCATCTTCTGCCCGCAGTGTTTCCGCTAGCTCAGCTAGCCCGGCCTCTACCTCTTCGTCTTCATCAGAGGAAGACTGGAATGGAATGTCCCTACACGGGAAGCGTCTTCCACCTGACGGTCAAGCTGGAACAATCGGTTACGAGGAATATAAACCTCCGCTACATAAGTCAGCACGACGGGATGCTACTACAGCTCCGTGGGAGCTGCCCACTTCTTATGCAAAATACGCGCCACCCAATGCTGTCGCCCCGCCAAGCATGCGTTTTAACGGCGGGCCTCTGATGCCACTACATGGCGGACTTCCTCTTTACAGCTATGGGGGCACCCATGTGCCGCCTGGTCATTTTCTGAGCCCTACTTACTGGCCCATGCTTCCCAGCGGACGGGTTTCTGTTCAACCACCTCCCCTCATCATGGACTTGGACAATATGCTGCAGTCTGTGCCACCGAATAAAAGTGTGTTTGATGCACTAATGGCACCCAATCAAAGCACACATTACCAACCACCCAGTCAGTACACATTGCAGAATGGATCGTCCCTAAACCGGTACCATCAGTATTGACTGCTTTGAGCTATTGACTCTTAAACTGTCACTTCATTATACGCAAACCACAATGACATTCCGTCCACTTATGAACTACTCTCAAACATGACCTCAAGTTCATTAAAACTACTCATCAATGAAAAACCTACCTCAAATTGTACAACCAAGAATATCTACCTCAACTATACGGGGGAAAAACTTTCGCATATACCCCAGATCTAGCTTTACTGCCAGCCTTACGTACTTGCACTGTTTTTATTGGTAAGAGTTTCTATTTTAGACACCTGAATGTGTTTTGTGCAGAATTTTATCAATGTCTGAGAGAAACTGGGCAGTACAGTAATCCCTTGAATATTGCAGTAAATGTAAACCAGACAGGATAATCGAAAAAATTGCAAAGTAGGGTCATCCCTATTATGGCTATATCCTTGTAGCAAGAGTGGCTTCCACTTACGAGTTTCAGCGTGAATTTTTATGAACTTACAATATTTTTAAAAATAATTAATAGCGGGAAAAACGCAAAGTAGTGAATTTGTGATAAGTGAAGACGCAATAATCGGGGGATTACTGTAAAGAGTATATATTGTAATACAAACCTAGCGTGTTAAAAAAAATCAAACAATACATATACTGTATCAAGCTTTACATAATGCATCAAAATGAGCTATAATGGTCCTTTTCTAAATCATACTCAGGATATCCTTTTTACAAGGAAATATTGGACGACTTCTAGGGTGTATGAAGAATGTAATGGTGCTGAACAGCGTCAATAATAAAATACTTCTACATTCCAAAGGTTCAGGGGTTTGAAATGAACTTTTTTTTTGCCTTTGTGAAACTACAATAATTAACCCAGTGAAAACAAGTGCAGTAATTTTTGGCAGTATTTTGTCAAATAAGTCAAACAGTGCAGAAAATGTCAGTAGATTGCGGTGATATTAAATATTTTATGTAAACTGCACATTGTCCATAAAGAATTTGATTTCATTTAAATGAATTTAAATCATTGAAATGATCACTCTTGATGAAAAATGGATGCCAGTCCTATGCTAAAGATTTCATTTTGGTTAGGCCTGAATTAGTCATGTTCGGTGATACCACAGACAGCTCTTGCAAGCTTTGGACTGATAAACTAAATGAGATAATTCTGGGCAGGCTGAAAGGGGGGGGGGGGGGCGGGGGGGGGGTGTATGTCTCTAAACCGAGTAGTGTCACAGATGCTGTTTGAGCACAGCAATTGAGATCCATAAACATGGAAGTTATCTTTGATCAAGTGTCCATTGGCTCCGAATTGGAATTTGCTGTCCTTGCAAAGAAACCATCTGATTTACATCCAAAACCCAGCAGCCGTCAACCTCCTGCTGCTTCCTCCGCAGTGGTCGCTATCTCTTTATCAGCAACCTACGCATGCCTGCACTCCCTCACCATGTGTCCCCCCTGTATCATTCCCCACCCAAAAAGGGAGGGGAAACGACACTCCCCCCCCCATCCACCACACCCAAATACAAAACAATGCTGGGCAACACCTCAACGATCACTTACTCATTCAAATGTACGACTTTTCCTTGTTGCGCTTGATTTCAAGATTAACTGCAACATGCAACTATTCAAATGGAAGTTTAAGAGAGAAACTGGAATATTTTACCATCACTAAAAATTTAATCCTGGAAATTAAGATTATTTTTGAGGACAAAAATAATTGGTTGGTTTGAGGACAAGTTCAGGATTGCCTTACACAATCAAAAATATTCAAGTTGCTTAATTTTTTAATTTATTTTTTGGTGGATTGTCATTGAATGTTTAGTATGTTTTAGGTACAAAAAAAAGATAATGGTTACAAATAGTAATTTTTGTGTGGGTCTAGAAGTAAGGAATTATTTCAGGTCCATGTTGAAAATGAATAGGAGTGAATCTATTTAAAATGAATGATCAAGTTTTCATCAGATTTCAGTGGAACGGCACGTTTTTTTTTGGTAAAAGGTAAATGAGACCTTTGAAAACTATGATTTATTTTTAAATTAATGTAAACAGGATAAACACTGCTGGACTAAATCAGCCTTAACAATTTTTAGATTTTTTTCTCTGAATTTGAAGTACCTGTTTTGTTGTCATTCTTTCTTTGAAAGAATTCAAGTACAGTCACATTTGTTTACGTAGCCCTTTATCACAACTGAGTTGAAAGGTGCTTCTGAGGCCTATATTTGACAAAAAAGAAATGATATCGCCTTGATCTAAGTCTCCTAAATGGGGAAAGAAAACATCAAAACCCCAATTAAAGGAAAAAAAAGAGGAGACCGGGAGAAGGGACCATAGAACCTCCACCTTTGAACAGATAATCTGGTCATTCCTTAGATCAGCTCTGTCACACTCCCTCCTGTGCCATGCGGTATTCAAAGACACTGCCCCTCTCAGCGAAAGTCTCATTCAAACGTCTGCGCTTTGACTGGGGTTTTTCATTTGTTTCCTCCTCCTTCCCATACCCCCCTGCGCCAGGGGTGTATAGGCAGAACATATCCTATAGAGGGAACACAGACATACAAAATTGATTGAGATTATGGATTTGCAACTATAGGGCTGATCAATTCATTTGGATATTGTTCGGATTGGAAATGTGATACTGAACTGTTTTAATTCCAGAGTTGAACCAAATAAAATATATACACCGTAGTTTTCGGACTATAAGTCGCACCTGAGTTTAAGATGCAACATGCAAAGAATAAACGACGAAGAGTAAAAATAAATTGCAATGGAGTGAGTATGAATCCCATAATAGTGAGGGTAATTTCTGTTTTGATCAGAATTTATGTAAAATTATCTATATAAAAATGGATAACAAAAGGCGAAATAGGCAGAGAAAATGAAAATGGAAGTCGCATCGCAATATAAGTTGAATTTTTGGTAAGGTAATTCATTCATTCATTTTGCGGGGGGTGCAGGAGCCTATCCCATCTGATTCGGGCTAGGGGCAGGGGACACCCTGAATCGGTGGCAACAGTTCATGCGCACACACTCATACCTAGGGGCAATTTAGCGTCAGACCAGCCGACCATGCATGTTTTTGGAATGTGGGAGGAAACCGGAGTACCCAGGGAAAACCCATGTAGGCCCGGGGTGAACATGTAAACTCCACACAGGTGGGCTGATCTGGATTTGAACCGAAGACCTGAGGGCCGGGCCGCCAGGTAACAAAATTAACAAAATTATCACTTGAGTTGAAGTGGGTTGAAACAACAATCTAATACAAAGTCATGAATTTACATGTCAGTATAATATATGTATACATTTTTGTGTCATACCCCAGGTTCAAGGCTGACGCTGGTCTTTCCACCCAGATTGAGAATTCTACCATCACCTTTGTGAAGCAGGTTCAATCCTGCAGCACCAGCCTCACCCCCTAATTAGCAGAGAAAAAGACCATTAGTTTTAAGGAAATGTTCAATTCTTTTTTTTTACTATTTTCCAAGCAGGTTCGTAGTAGTTACCCTCAAGGCCATAGGGGCGCATGGCACGCCTCTCACTCAGTACAGACAGGACCACTTTGTCCCTAAATAACAGTTTACGAATCACACCGTCCCCTCCACGGTATTTTCCTGCACCTCCTGACAAGGGTCGCAGGGAGAAATGCTCCAAAATCACTGGGTACCTAATTGAGGAAAATAATCAATTAGTTTACTAATTTAACTGATTTAACTGAATTTGTCATTACAGTGTATATTCATATGTTGTTAATGCCTTCAACTGATGCAGAAACTTTTGCACAACTATTTTTTTGTTAAACAGTGGGACTTGTTAGAATATGTGGAATAAAATCATGTAAATGTGTTACTTTTTGGCGTTCTTTGCAAGGTACACCCAGAAAAATGTGTCACAAGTTTACACCCGGAAAATCCCAATAAAAAAATAGAAATTAAGTCACATATTATTTCTGAATGGCTTTGCTATAAAATAACATACCCAAATGTCACCTATTTCATTTACTATGTACTGCAAAACAGTGTATACTGCACTGTGTATGTGTCTATGGGGATTTGTATGTATAGGTTCAAGGACAGCAAGATAATGCAGATGACAGAAGAATGTCTATTTCCACATCTGCAAAGGCTGGTTGCCATTCCTCTCAAAAGGTACACAGTGCACACTGCATAGTGTCCCGATTCCGCTTGCGGAATGAGTGTTGAGACGGCGATATCTTGGAAACAATAGCAATAATGACTTTTTAGCTTGGGGGACAAGGTAATCTAGCAATTACTAGAATACAAAGCATGTGCTCAGTTCTTAAATGAAAATGGTCGGGTTTCATACATATAAACCAATAATAATTGAAAAGTAGTACACTTATATATATGTACTGTAGGAATACTTATACCAAAATGTGTGCTGTATAGTTTATATACATATAATGCAGAGATATCTGATTTGATTCTGGGTTTCTTCTGTATAATGCACATTGTTCTTAATGGAATTTGTTCAAAATACATAGACAAAAGATTTCTTTGGTGGCTCTGAAGCTTGATGTACTTTACTGCATGAGTATATTTAGCATTAACGAGTACTCTTGCTTAGCTTCGGTTATTTTGTCTATTTGCAAATAACTGAAGTAACGTTTTTCCCAAATTCCTGAAATGCATGTTATGGCAAATAAAGAATTTAGAGGCGGGAATTCATCAGAAGTCAGGGTTGGTGCAGGTGCATTTTTTTCACCCCATGTTATATCCGGTGAAAGCAAGGACAGACAACAGAATCTTCCTCTGTAACAGCTGGAGTGGAAGTTCTGGTTTGCGTCGACTGATTGTGACAATCAGAGACAGTTCTATTGTTACTCTGTCCCCTCTTCGATTACAATACGTTATAATTTTGTTTGTTTTCATGTACGTTCTGATTATTTGTATGAAAGTTTTTGCTTTGTTGTGTTCGTCTTCATTAAAGGTTTGAAAAAAAAAAAAATGAATAAAATTGTACTCTGTCCTGCATGCCCTCAGTTTGTCTAAACCCAAAATCCCAAATACTCTGATGGTGTCTGGTGTCACTCCTTTTTGACCGACGTGGCAAATACATTGACATTTTAATCATTACAAGTTGGTCCAAATGCTTAGCTCCGCCCAGTGTCACTCTGTCCTTTTGGACAAAAATACGGACCACATCTATTGGCCGAATCAAATCCTCCTGTTTAACACGGAATGGACATAAACATAAATCTGTTTATGTTCTTTCTAACTAAATAGTGTTAATACAACTATTAGGAATCTGATCATTTACCACATTTTATTGAAATTTACACTAGAAAAAATAAAATTTGCATGGAATGCATAGCGCTTTAGTATCTCCAAACAAATAAAATATGTTTAAATTAGTCAAGAAAATGACATATACTTCATAACACTATTTTATGTGTGTAGGCCTCTGTGCATTTGTGGCCCATATAGTGTGTTTTTACAGAACATTTTGTCACGAAAAGAAAATAACCATTGTATCCTATGGCTCTCAAACAATTACATTTAAAAATATGAGTTGTTTATGGCTCTCTATGTAAAAAAGAAGGAGGGGAAAAGGTAAAGGGGAAACATCTGTATAAGGCATTGTGAATCGTGGGCTGCACGCATGAGCGGCGGATCGGAACGACGCTGGCTGGAATCAGTGTACGTGGGAGTGGGGTTAAGTGTGGCCCATGTCTCACCTCTTTTCCAAAATCTCCGGGTCAGTGATGCGGGTATTGGTCATATGAGTGTGAACACCACTTCTGCCATTCCAGCTTGGACCTGCCCCAGCACCACCAGCGACAGTCTCGTAGTAGCCGACCTTTTCGCTGCCGAATGAAACGTTGTTCATGCATCCCTATTCACAACAACAAGGTTTTTAGCCAAGTAGAATCACTTTGGAAAATCAACAGGATCTTATCACGTCAAGTCATTCTCACCTGCGAGGCGGCGCAGACCTCAAATGCCTTGAAAATGACATCTACAACTCTCTGAGATGTGAGCACATTCCCACCAACCACAGCAGCATTCTCCGAGGGCTGCAGGATGGAACCTGGGGGGATGACGACTTTGATTGGGGCAAGACAGCCCTAAATGCGATTAGAGAGATTTTTTTTTAAAAAGTGTATTTTTTTTTTGGTGTTGAGGCTTCAGTCACAAGCCAAATTACCGGACCTGATTGAGTGGGATGTCCTGTCCAACCATGCAGCGCAAGCAATAAATGAGGGCTGAGAGGGTAATTGCTCGTGGAGCATTGCAGTTCCCCCAAACCTCTGTACCAGTCCCAGTGAAGTCAAAAACAGCTGTACCCTGCAATGGACATTAAATGGCAACATATATTCACACTGGAAATGATTCCACAATACAGTTTTAAGCAACCAATGGAAACGACCAATTGTAATTTTAGATGTTAGCAAATTCATATCACATAAAAATGCAACCATTGGAACATTTTGTCCCTCATCTTAGGTAAAAGATTTTATGGACACCGTTGTTTTACCTAAAACTAGCATGTTATTTTAGAATTTTTTTTAAAGTTGTAAAAACTGATGCAAAAAGCATCATTAGAAAAAAAAAAATACTAGCTGCTTTTTCACAGTACAGGCATATGATTTTGGAATGCAATACGTATAATTAACTGAATCGACACTAATCACACATAAAAAAAATCTTGTCATAATATTCCAAATTAAATTATCTAGAAAATTGGATTAAAACTGTGTTTTGTGTTATTTTACAAACAAAAATACTACAGGTACTGGCTCAATGAACTCCAATTGATCTAATTTATTAAAGTACCACTGAGGTAACAATGACGCTTGAACAAACAAGACTTTTTCATGTTTGTAAAAAAACATTGAAAAAAAACCTTACTGATGACATTATTACCTCAACTTCATTAATCTGGACCCGCAGTCTGATTGGAGTGCCATCATCCATGAAATCCTCCGCCTGCACATCCAAGGAGCCAGTCTGTTGTCGCCGACGGCTCGCAAAGTTTCTCAGCATGTCCTTCACTGCCAGTTCGGCATTACTCTACAATATACACATGCAACAACATTACTAGATATCTACACTTCTGTTTCTTAGTCCATTTATCATTACCTGAATATAGCTCATGTAGGCCTGAACTACAGCCAGCCCATAGCTGTCAATCAACTCTCCTACCAGCTGACTGCCTCTCCGGTTGGCTGCGACCTGAGCGCGCAAGTCTGACAGGTTGTCGTGGAGATTCCGAGTGCCTGAAGACTCTGGGTATTGGGCCGGGGCCATCAGAGCCTCGGTCACAGCTGCAGGAAAATAAGGCATACTTATTGTACTCATCTCATCTCATCTCATTTTTTGAACCGCTTTATCCGCATTGGGGTCACGGGGGATGCTGGAACCAATCCCAGCTGACTGCCGGCCAGAGGCAGGGGACACCCTGAACCGGTGGCCAGCAGGGCACAAGGAGATGGGCAACCATGCACACTCGCACCCATACCTAGGGGCAATTTATAATGTCCAATCAACCTACCATGCAAGTTTTTGGAATGTGGGAGGAAACCGGAGGAGAACATGCAAACTCCACACAGGTGAACCGACCTGGACTTGAACCCAGGACCACAGGGCTGTAAGGCCGACGCGCTAACCACTCACTCCACCGGGCCACCTACTTATTGTACTATTTTAGAAAATATTTTAACCTTACAATTCAATCCAATGGTATCTGTGGTCCCAATTTTTTTTCAAAAATACATAAAAAATGCTGAATCTTTTCTTGTCCTACCTTCTTCCTGGAAGACTCCACCTGTGACCAATTTGAAGGAAATGAACACAGCGCCCTCCTGTTGTAGAGAAGTGGAGTGTGGGGGCATGGAGCCTGGAGTGATGCCACCAATGTCTGCATGGTGGCCCCTACTGGCTACAAAGAATACTGGTCCACTAACACCTTTCCTAAACACCTAAAATAGAAGCAAGGGAACGTTTGACATTGGAAAAGATCAACAATGAAGAAGTAGAGCAAAAGATTCCTTACTGGAGTGATGACTGTGAGGTCAGGAAGGTGACTGCCCCCAGCACGTGGGTGGTTACTCAAAATCACATCTCCATCTTTTAATTTCCCCTGCAGAGATACGATCTAAACAGAAAAAAAACCCAAATAATTTGGTCAAAAATAAGTTAATAAAATCAGCCTGCAATCTTTTATCACCTGATACTGTACAGTCTCCTGCATGGCACCAAGATGGACAGGAATGTGGGGTGCATTAGACACCAAACCCCCATCTGGTCCAAATACAGCACAGGAGAAGTCGAGGCGCTCCTTGATGTTGGTGGAGATAGAAGTTCTCTGGAGAACTCTGCCCATTTGTTCTAAAGGATCATAAAGGGGGACCAAAACAAATAAGGATTTTGCATAAGTGACCTTGGAGGTCTTCATAGCCAATTTTGTGAACTAACCTGCAATGCTCATAAAGCGATGGGAGAAGATAGAGAGCTGTACTGTGTTAAGCTCCGTGCCTACTGCGCAGTTAGGGTCGGAGCCAACTGTCATGCGCACGTCACCCTCTTCAGTCAAATAGGCCTCACAGCACGGCTCCACAAGTATGGTACTGAGGAAGAATTACCATACCTGTCAACTTATACATTTCATGGCATATAACAACTTTTGTACAGGATTTTTTTTAAGATGCTTTTTTTCTAAAACCGATCTTGTTTCACCCATTTTGGGTCTAATCCGGATCTCCTCGGTCACTGGTAGCAGACGAAAACGTAATAGTCGTAAGCGAATAGCGGTTTTCAAAATTGAATTAATATTCAGCCACACTTCTTACATCATGGTTTAACTAATGATTTACTTGAAAGCGGCATTATATTCATCATTCCTATCATTAACTGTTTTCGGCATGATAACATGCTGTACAATGCACCAGAAAACACACTAAAAACAAAATTGAGCATTAAAGACAAAACCTTACTAACTTCAATGTCAGTACCTGTTCTTGTCAATGATGATGGCAGGTCCCTGGATGGCGTGACCACAGTGTAGTTCCTCCCACAAATACACAGCACTGTCATGGTAACCATCCTCAAAGTAACATTTGGTCATCTAGCAAGAAGAGCATAGATGACTCATGATGGTTATCAAGCTGGTTAGTTTTGTAATGTATTGAAAACTTTATGATATTAAGATAAACGTAATGTAAGGCAAGGTAGCCCGGTGACCGAGTGGTTAGCGCGTCGGCGTCTAATTTCTGGTGTCAGGTTGGGCCTCACTGTGGGGAGTTTGCATGTTTTCCCCGGGCTTGCGTGGATTTTCTCCGGGTACTCCGGTTTCCTCCCACATCCCCAAAACATAAATGGTAGACCGGTAGGTTTATGTTTGTATAAGCTATGAGGACATAGTTGTTTGCTTATTATGAAAGAAAGTCCAAGTACCGTAACTGGTTTGGCCTGACCGCGTCCCTTCTTATGTTTGCACATCAGTTTGATGCCCGACTTGCCACAGCCTCTCACTCTGATGTCATCTATCACAATAGGCCTCTCTGGGATTGTGAATCCAAACTCCTTTAGATACCTTGATAGGACCAAAGCCTTAGTTCCACATCACACAGTCACAAATGGTTGAACTCTTTATATACAAACCTCTGAGTAAAGGCAGTGCGGAAATCTCCAGCTTGACAAGTCTGTTCGTTTCGGGGGTAACCAGTTGCAGTCACCATTAGAGCACAGTCTGTGCCTTCATAACGCAGATGGAGAAAAATCTCAGTGGTTATTTGGCCACTGCAAAGTTAAGAAAGATGAATGTTACTTTCATGAAACAAGACTTTCTTGCAAAAAGCAAAAGAGTGTGAGGAAAAAAACTAGTGCTACTAACCTGTTGAACCCACGTACGCACAATGTGTCGTGGCAGCGTTTTGAGAGCGATTCTACTCTACAGTCAAGCTCGGCGAACGAGTTGGGTTCATATTTCAACGAGCAAGGCTCCTGAACTTCCTCCACAACGTCCGCGAGAGCAAGACCATAGGCTGAAAGCACACCACTGTACCTACACAGGCGAGCAAAAAAAAAAAAATACAATAAGACAAGTAATTGGAAACTAGCAATTAAAATCACAGGTGCTGAATGCAAAAAAAAAAAACCCAGCAAAACTCCTAGGTATTATTTTTACTTATGTATATAGACAGTCTTCATTCCAAGGGCTCGGGCGATTGCACATGCATGTTGTCCACCGGCACCGCCAAAACACGCCAATACATGTTGAGTTGTGTCGTGGCCCTTTGCCTAGAGTGCATATATGATATTTAATATTCATTGTATTAGACACTACTACAAAAACGTAGATTTTGCTTAAGTACCTGAGTGAGGGCTCGAATTGGCCGACACATGGCCTCGTTTGCCACTCTGATGAATCCCATGGCTACGTCCTCCAAAGTCATCTCAGATTGTTTTTTGGGCAAAGTAGAGTTTTTTGAGTGCTTTGTGCCATTTCCAGCAGCCTAAAAATATAAATGTATGAATGAATAAAAAAGAAAAAAATGAAAATGATGATTTTTAGTTCAAATTTCACTCACTGGCAAAAACAATGACCAAAGTCACTTGAGTCTAAGTCTGATTTTAAGGGTTAAGATTAGGCTAAGCATGTGCAAGCATCTTGATGGTTATATGATGATAATAATGTGTGTGCGTGAGACAAACAGCTTGCTGTAATACACAACTCAGCCAATACAATCATTGTTAACAGGTTCAATGATGTGAAGTAAACATAAAGATTACTTGTGATTGGTTAGACGATAAGTAGTGGTTGATCTCTTGGGTCATACGACGGAAATGACTCATAGTCTCCTCCTTGGATAGTGGTTCATTTTCGTTAGGACCAAAGATCTTGGGAAAGAACGAAGGGAGGAGGCGGCCTAAAGCTAAGTTAGCATCTGTCACAGTCAAAGGACCACCTAGGAAAATCAAGCAAATATTACATATTACATTATTTTTAGTTTAAGGCAGACAATGAGTGTTTAAACTTATGGACATTTTGGAGCTACTGAAAACAACAGCAAATTCGTGCACAAATTCCAACTTAATGTGCAAAAAAAATAATTCTTATACATAACAGAAATCTAAATATATCGTTGTGCTGAAATTGCTAGTAAGAACAATGAAATTCACATGACAAAAAAAGGGACTGGTTGATTCTACAGCTGAAACAAAATAAAAAGCATATGTAAGGAGGGGAAAAAAACAACAAAAATACAATCTTAAAATATATTTGTAATTTTCCTAGTACATGTAACTTGCCAGATATCCCCATTTCAAAATACTATGTGAAATGTTTCACAGGAATTCAGTTAATGACTGAAATAATACACATCACAATTAATAAAGCAATGGTGGTTATATCCATTACCCTTGCGATAGCAGGCCGGTCCTGGATGTGCCCCAGCAGATTCTGGTCCAACCATGAACATCGCTGACCTAAAGAACAAGGAAAGATGACAAACACCATTCATCAAAAACAGATGCCATTGTACCTATTTTTTACTGTACAGTATGCACAGAATCTTCATGTGGAGTGTCAAATGGAAAGATAGCAAACATACTCATACACAGCACTCAAGTAGGAGTACAAAAATCCTTAAAAACTGTGAATACTGCTAAAAAAATATTTATACTTAAGACCTGAAAGAGAGCTGTGAGCCTCCACCAGCTGCTACGGTATTGATGTCGAGCTGGGGTGCTTGCAGCGTGACTCCCGCTGTGGTTGCCTCGAACACATGTTCAAACTGACCCGCATAACGACTCACATCAGTGGACGTGCCTGCAAAAGTACAGAAGAGGGGAATTTTCTTTAGTGGACGTAAAGAAGTATCTTTTGTTGGAACACATTTTTTGGGGTATTTGTGAAGCAATACCAGAAACTTACCGCCCATATCAAAACCAATCACAGGCCTTTTCTCTATCTGGTTGTAAGAAGTGACAGCATAACCCACTACTCCACCAGCTGGTCCCGATAAGACTGCACGTGAACCACAGAAGTGCTGCATGGGAGTCAGACCACCGTCTGACTGCATAAACAGGACGTCGACATTCTGTTGACAAAAGGTCATTTAAAATGAACTCGTTGAAGGGAATAAAGGGAAAATTTCACAATTCTAATTTTGATGGAAAATGCAGAAAAGTCAATTATTGCTGAAAACAAAACAAAAAATAAGTAAACCAAAGTGAAAAACAATTCATTAAACCGAACTTCAATTTAAGTCTATATGCATTAAGTGTTCCATGCACGATTTGAATATTGGTCATCTAATGACAATGCAATGTGTAATAAGCAAGTGCACTAAACAGCATGGAAAGCTATACTACTGCCAGTGTTTTGCCCCCATACTTGACAATTCAAGTTAACGCAATTAATTTCAGCAAGTTAATTGTGTTTCTCTTGTTGACCTGAGGTGCAAATATACTCAAAACAACAACTGAAGAAAACTTGAAAATGTGAGTCGCCTCTACTCTAAACCTTTTTCACGTGTGTCATTACAAACAATCCTTCTGTCCAGGTTTTATACCTCTTCAATAATTTATGAATTAATATGCAAAGTAGTTCATATACTGCAGTTCTACCAATTCACAATACCCAACCACTTTCTTAAATATAGCATCTAGAAAGTGCACAACTGCTTTTTCATTGGCCTATTCAGGAGGCAGGACGCAGTACTATTTCTAGTACCTGGTCAGCATTCCACAGGCTAAACTTATGGAAGAGCACAGCTATAAACACACTTTTTGTGACTGCTTTCACAGACACAATGAGGCAAGTTGCTATTCCTGTTCCTGAGTCCGTTGCAAATATAATACAAATTTGACTTCTACGCTAAGAGCATAACTACTACTATATAGCCTGTATAATTTTAAATAAAGTACCCACACTGAATTAAAAGAGGATACCTTTAAAGCACCTTTGAAACCAGAGGTAAAGCCTTTAAGATACTCCCGGATTTTGGGGGTGAGGTACGCATCAGCGCAGACAGTGTAACCTCGAGGGACCGCCCTGACCATGGGCATGATCTCGGAGGACAGAGACACTTGGGTGAAGCCCAGTTGACGAGCAAGGGCACCCACAGCTTTTTCATGGTCGGACCACCTTAGAAGAAAAAAAGACAGTGAGGGAAAACTGTGAGTGACGAAGTACATAAATGCACAGGTGTCTGATTAAAGGAATCAAGGGGGGCTAGATATGAACCGACGCCAATGACGGCAAAAAAAAAACAACCCAAAAAAGTTCCAAGCAAAATAGAAATTATTATTATTATTATTAGAACAATTTCATACAACGATTAGCCAATATTGATCCATATGCGGGGCACATTAGCCTGTAAGGCGGACTACGGGTTTTCAAGAGAATTGAAGTCTTTGAGTTGCACTTTATAGTGTGGAAAATACGGCAGTTTCATACCTTTGGATGTAAAAGGATATGTTGCAAAATAAAGTATAACAGATGAAAACAAGTCATGTTTCTTTTCAACACAGCGCAGTATTCAATGAGATTTTTTTTTTTTACTTTGGAAGTTAGAATACATTCATTTGAATATTAGTGGATATGTGGCCTAAAATAAAATACTAAGAAACTGCACTGACGTGTAGGAATGAAGCAGAAGCACAGCCAGACTTGTGATTCCACGAGACAAGACTCCTCTAAGGTCCTTCTCCACAGTTTCCAGATTGAGCTCTTGCCACACTTCCAGACGGTCCCCCGTGCTGCCTGAGTATACACAGCAAAAAGGAAATATATACAGTAAAACACATTAATATGAGACATACAAAACCTATGACACTACCAATTTGGTACTTTTTTTATTCTCATTTGACTGAGACAGTTACAAAAGTAAATGAACTAAGGCGCTATTTTGATGCATCATCCTACTATCTTGTTAGAATCTGTACTTTACAATAACTCTTCATAACAAAATACTAACATACAGTAATCCCTCGATTATCACTACTTCAGTTATCGCGAATTCACTACTATGCAATTTCGTTCTGCTATCAATTATTCTATTATATATATATATATATATATATATATATATATATATATATATATATATATATATATATATATATATATATATATATATATATATATATATATATATATATATATATATATATATATATATATATATATATATATATATATATATATATATATATATATATATATATATATATATATATATATATATATATATATATATATATATATATATATATATATATATATATATATATTTTTAAAGTTCATAAAATGTGAAAATCTACACTGATACTCTTAAGCGGAAGTATTTTTTTTAATAAGGGTGACCCTACTTTGCGATTTTTCGATTATCGACATCAACAGTGCTATTTGAGGGATTACTGCTGTCTATCATGAAGAAAAAAATATTTTTGTAAATGACTATATTCCTTAATGAATACATTGTGTTCAAACAATTTATAATATAGTATCTGCAGCGACTTTCTCACCAAGTAGTATATCCATTCATCTATAAGCACATGCGTAAATAAGGGGCAATCTAATGTTATGGTATAATCAGGAAAGAGGGATGTGTGCACTATAAAAATATAAATAATAAAATAAAAACCTGTGACAACACGTTTGGGGGCTTTTCTGGGCAGCTTGCAGCCATCTTGCATGAGGACGACACGCTCATCCACCTCTATAACCTCTTCGTATAGGACGTCAGGCAAGGACACCTCCTGTAAATGCACTTAGGCATATTATACACGTAACTTATAATTGAACATTAAATGGCCCTAATATTTCAATGGATATGACTGCAATATGTTTTGGGGAAATATGTCTAATGTGGTTCTCAATTCTCCACTACCAATGTGGTTCTCAATAGTTAAATGGAGATTGTTCCCATTTTAAGACCTCGAAGAGTGATTTACTTTTGAGTTTCACTCATTAATTTACTGTGTGGTAAAATAACAATAGGAAGATGAACAATGTTGGCATCTTCGTGTTCACGTTGTGTAGCATGTGGGTCCATTGACCAGGCCAAAAATTGTGTCTTTACACCAATATGTTTGTCAATAAAATAACTGGAGGAATAAAATCATCTTTGTGGATGCTATTATCATTACCAGATGAAATAATATTTGTCAGTGCCATAGGGAGCAAAAAAAAAGTGAGTTTACTGCAAAAACAGATTGGCTTTTACATCCCATTAAAACTACAGCTCAATTGTATGCGTTTTTATTTATTTAGATATTTTTCTTCATTTTATCTGTAATGTGTTTTAACATGCATCTCCCAAAATGATTTCTCATTAACCTTCAAAGTGCACCCTCATAGATAAGCAACCAAGTGAACCATTAATGGTTCACTTGTTGGAGGGCAAACTCTAAGACAGTTCTTTGAATAATTATATAACAACATTTCCCCCAAAAGTTACTAAAGCTCTAAAAGACAATAATTGACTATTTATTATAGTTTGAGTTTTACCAACCAGGTCAAACAGTTTAGGCCTGGCTTGGGTTCCAATATGAAGCAGGTCTTTAAAGCCTTTGGTGACCAGCAAAGCTGTCCTTTCCCCTTCTCTCTCGAGGAGAGCGTTGGTGGCCACTGTGGTCCCCATTCGAATCCAGCCGATCAGAGAAGTGTCGACAGGCTTCTCCCGAGGGAAAGCGCGTCCCGTTTCCTGCCGGTGAAGGCAAAGACATCATACAAATTCGGTTAAAAATATTAAGGTAAAAAAATGGCATGAATATTTATAGGAAGGTCCAAACATGGGATTGAACCCTCAATTTCAAAACTGTGAAGCCAATACACTAACCACCTGACCACCGGGTCACTATGTGGCATTTAATACAATATAATTCCTAGTTATTTTATGACTTGCTCTATGTGTGTTGGCTAGAAAAAGCATCAGACCTTTCTTTCAATGAATATTAAAAAAAATGACAGTAATGTTTTAACATGTTAATGACTGTGGTTGTAGATCTCACAAAATATACTCCTAGATTGTGTTTACCTCTTCCAAGATTCTGCGGATGCCCTCGGTGGGGGCGTCTTTGTAGTTCTGGGGGTCACGGGAAAGCAATTTGAGAACCCTCTCCCGGCCATCTGGAAGACGAGCGAACACGTCCGTGAAGGTTCCTCCTCGATCGATGGCAAAGTCAAACTTTCCTTGAGTGAGGGCCATGTTTAGCAGTGAGGTCACCTGGAGTGTAATGGGAAAAGTACTTGCACAATGTAACGAAACTCAACTATGCATGGGCGTGACAATCTAAGAACAACACACAAGTTACGTATTACACTCCTCTATTCACTACCATTTTCATGCTTTAAAGCAGGTGTCTCAAACTCATTTTTTCTCACGGGCCAAGTCGTAGTTTCAATTTCATCCAGACGGCTGGTATATCTTCCAACTGGGCTGCCAAAATTAATTGATTAATGATTCGACAGCATCGGGCTGATAAATAGGTTATTTTTGGACATTATAATCTGCTCTTTGAGCCATTAAATAGCAAATATTCTCTTGTATTGGATATTTTACATGTATTTACAATTTTATAATCAGAAAAGAAAGCTAATATTAAGTCAAAATTGTGTTTTTTTGTTTTTTTTGTTTAATAGATAAAAAGTTAATATTGCATTTTTGAAAATCTGTTTATTAACAGTGAATAATAAAATAATAAAGAAGAAGCATTATTTAGATACTATTAAAGAAAATGCAATTATTGATTTAAAAAGGGGAAAAGTCAGTGACCCGGTGGTTGAGTGGTTAGTGTGTCGGACTCACATCTCTGGGATCCTGGGTTCATATACAGGTCACATCCACCTGTTAGGAGTTAGCATTTTCTCCAGTCCCCCCCCCCACACATTGCAAAAACATGCATGTTAGGCTGATTGGACACTCTAAATTGCCCTTTATGCCCTGCAATTGGCTGACCACCAATTCAGGTTGTTTCCCACCTCTGGTTGTAACTCAGCTGGGATTGGCTCCAGCACCCCCCGCGACCCTAATGAAGATAAAGCGGTTCAAAAGATGAGTTGAGAAAACCAAAGTCAGCACACATGATTTACTTTCTTGGGCCGCACAAAATGATGTGGCGGGCCAGATTTAGCCCCCTCTCCCCCAGTTTGACACCAGTGCTTTAAAGGCTGCAAGTTCAAATGACAGTAGGGTGTTAAATGTGATTTTTTGGGGGGTTATTTCTTGCGCAATGCATGTTACATATTTACAACGCTTTGACAGCTGAAGATCAATGGCAAAGTGGGGGCGACTGCAAGGATACTTGCAATGTCAGGGGTATATTGCATGAGGCTAAATTTTATGTTCTTCTACTTGTGTAGAAATGTTACACGTGTATTTAGTAGTTCTGTCTTTGTGCGAGGCACGAGGTTTAGATTTGATACTCGCTGTGGTGCTCGACTTTTTTTTTTATCCTGTTAGCATATCATGTCGGTTTCGATGCAATCGTCAGCCTAATCTAAGGAAAAAGAAAAGGATTTCAACTCACCACTTGTTAATTCTTTAAATCGTTGATGTGTGCAGCGTCTCCCGTCAAATGTCTTAACAGACTCACACGCCAAACGGTAGCTCCGCCCCTTCTATAGTATTAGTTGATTCCATCAACTGATCGCTAGAGGGCGGTTTTCAGCCGCTGTGATTTAAACGTAAATTGCTGAAGATGGTTCACTTTCCATATGCATAGTTTGCTCATTTCTGTGGAAGTCAAATCCAAACTGTGTTAATCTAAAAAAAGTCAACATTCCTGCCTTTGCAAGGAAGAAGCAGGCATTCCCTCCCCGCCCGTCCAATAATTCTTTTTCTCACCACTAGGTGAAAGCAGTTAACCCTTTCAGGGACAATGGTTACCACAGTGGACAGGCTCAACACCGTTACCCATTATTGGGCAAGTGACTGTTTTTGGTAATTAAGAACTAAAATATTAGTAAATTTCTTTTAAATTACTTGAACTTATTTTATTTTAATATTTAGTTTGATACAATTATGCATTTTAAAAATACAATCTTAGTATTAACTGTTAAACTAATGTAATTACAAGCAATACAAACCAAATATGCAGGCCCAGCAAATGAGTGTTTAGTGCGTCAGCCTCACAGTTATGGGATCCTGGGTTCGAATCCAGCTCAGTCCACCTGTGCAGTCTCCCAGGGCCTGCGTGGGTTTTCTACAGGTATTCTGGTGTCATCCCAGATCCTAAAAAAACAGTCAATTCACGGTGTCCCCTGCCCATAATTAGGGGATAGGTGCTGAGATAGGCTCCAGCACCCCCTGCGAATGAATTAATGAATGACAATTTATGCATGGAAAGGTTAAATGCAAAAGTAAATGCCCCTCTGCGATTGGCTGGCAATCAATTCAGGCTGTCCCTCGCCGACTGATTTCATTTGTTTTATGGAACATTTGAGTCTGAGAGGAATATAATAATTTAAAAAAATGTTTCCTATATGAACAAAATATTAAAATTTGTACGAATAATTTTCGAGTTAGGAGTACTACTCCAGTAAAGGGTATTTAATGAGCATCAAGGCACCACAGACGACATACAGCTATGATATTTGATTACATATTAAGACAGTGCAGTATTTTATATGGCTTTTCAGTGCAAGAGTCATGTGTTTCAAGAGGTACTGTACTGTGTATAGGGGTATCATTTTTTTTGTTATATAACGATAGCACTTGTTGAAAGTACCCAGTGTTTACAAGTGAAAATCATGCATTTAAAACAAACGATGGATCAAAAACTCACCGATACAGTTAAGTACTTCATCCATGTAATATATAAAACATTTTGGAGGGGATTATTAGCTTATCCAGTGTGTTTATATGAAATCATTATGCTACTCACCCAGAGCACAATGAGTTCCACATTTATCTTTTCTGCTTCTTCATCTCAAGTTACAGTCAAACATGTCAGACAGAGAGACTTAAGTTTCCATTCACGGGGCAGAAAATCAGATAATGGCATAATGCACACATGCTTAAAAACTTTTCCAAGGACAAAACTCGACATTGCACAAGGATTAACACCCTGATTGAGAGTTTGTGCACAGGTAAAAGGCCACTGTGGTGTAACGTATTGCATTGCATTACTTGGTCAAATACATCTGAAAGGCTACTTGTTGCAGAGAAAATCATCTTTGAAAGGCACAGCATGCAAGTCATTACTTCGTCAACATTTTGACATTATGTTGTACCACCAGTAGGAATTTCTTGTAACAAGCTAAAAGAAAAAATGATCTGGCTGATTCGAAAAAGTCAAGAATTTTTACCTTTCAGGGTCAATTTTTGGCTAAAATTGTTCTTTGAGCAGTTTCCAGGAACCATTTCCAGAGTAGAGCACTTTCGGACAACTCAGTGACAGTTTTGACATTGCGGGTGGCATTTTTGATGGTTGACATTGCAGCGGCATCCTCCACTGGTGTCACCAGGACCCTTAAAAACAATCATATACGTAAATATAGCTTCAATTGCTGTGCAAAAAATAATTCAGTATATACTTAATGAATAGTAGTTTATTTGATCAGAACCTTTCCAAAGAAAATATCACCTTTTTTGTTTAAAACCCAATTTGTAATCCACACTACAGAGATATTGATCATAAACAGAGAATCTTACAGTTTATAGTGGAACCAAAGTCGAGAAGTAGTATAAATACTTGGCCAGGAGAAAAAATTTCAGACCATTGGTCTCCTGAAGGAGAAACTGTATTTTCCTTTGAAAGGTTATGGTTCAATGATGACAAAGAAAAAAAAGTGACAACAGAGAATAAAAAAAAACAAAGAAACAAGTGTGGTTGTGCAGTACAAAAATGTACAGGCATTTTTAACACTGCATTGTGGAAACCCTTTAGAAGGTCAGGGCTAGTTACCTTTGGACCCCAACGTCGTCCTCTAGTGACCCAGCAGATCTCTGTTTGACATACGGTGCATCGCAGCCAATCACATCCATCCCTTTTTTGCACAATTATGCCACACTGAGGACAGTGCATCGCCTCCCCAGATTGCACAAGAGTCTATTGGTGAAACAAAGATAAGAGTTGCAGTAAATCAGCATTCCTCAATTTCAGAGGTAATCCACACCTTTCTTTAAAAAGAACCAAAAACAGCCTAGTCAGAAATAGGAGTTTGTGCAGGTCGGAATATTAACAAATATAGCATTGTTGACAGATTATACCAATTTCCTGCCAAACTGAGGGGGTTAACCTTTCGGAGTGATTGGTTGGAGTCTCGTGATCTGGCAACCCTGAGTTGAAGCGTGCCAATGGCCTATCATACAAGTGTCAAAGTGGAGGCCCAGGGGCCAAATGTGGCCCCCCGCATCATTTTGTGCGGCCCGATTAAGTAAATCATGAGTGCCGACTTTGTTTTTTTTAGGATCAAATTAAAATGAAAAGTATAGATGTATATTAAATTTGCTGATTTTCCCCCTTTCAAATCAATAATTGTAATTTTTTAATCAATTTTTTTCTGTTTTTAGTTCAAAACTAATTTTGTAAAATCTAAAAATATATAAAAACTGCTAAAATAAATATTGTTTTAGATCTATAAAAAACTGAATATTCAGGGCTTTTAATCCATTGCAAAAAAAAAATCTAAATATTATATCTAAAATTGTCCAGCCCACATAAAATCGAGTTGACGTTAATGTGGCCCACGAACCAACCCGAGTCAGAAACCCTTGGCATATCATGTTCATAATTGAGGGTCCTGGCTCATGTGAGGGAGGATTAAAATGTTAAGATTTAGATTTCTTTAATGGGCCGGTACCACAAGGTTTGTGGACCGGTGGTTGGGAACCGCTGCTGTAACTACTGTGATGTTTAAATACATGCTCATAATATTCTACGTTCAACAGACCTGAAGTAGATGTGTTGTCCTCCGTGCAGCGGAGTCGTTGATAGCGCGAGCTGCAAGATCATCCTGGTATTGCTTACAGTTCATTCCCTCATGAATAGCCTGACAAAGGCAATGTTTTGTGCAAATTAGATGTTGCACATCAATGACTCGTTTTCCAGCAATTCAACTTTTTTTTGTTGTTTCTTTTTTTAAGCATCATTTAGGGCATTTATTACCTTGCAAATGAGGCAGTTTTTCTTGGTGCAGACAGGGCAGGGAAACACATTGACGGTGTCCTCGTACACGCACCAGCCCGTGCAGTCCGCAGTGGCACAGTGATAACTGCCCTCACATCGGGACTCTGCCACGGACAGACTTCGCTGCAGCCAACGCTGGTAGTCCTCTGGTGAAACCAACTTAGAAAGTGGGGTAGGGTTATGGTGTTAAACGAGGCAGTAGTGCAGTGGAACCACCAAAGTTGAACATTGAAAAGTTATGTGATGTCACAGTTAGGCAGCTTACAGAAACTCTCACTTTAAATCGCAGCATTCGCTCCATTGTGAAATTAAAGTATGTATTTTTTGGACTATAAATTACACTTGAGTATAGTAATTCGCATCTGCCAAAGAATACACTATGAAGATAAATATTGAAGTTGCACTAGAGTAAAATTTGCATTTTTGGGAGGGCAATTTTTGAACCCAAGAGCAAACTATAGCCTAACAATAATAAAATAGAGAACAGCGGGCTAAATAGGCATTGTTTTTTCAGATAACTTCACCCAAAAAAACTTAATGTAAAGTTTTACTTGAGTAGTATTTGTAGCAGGCCCACCCAGGCCCCTAATGAAAAATGGTCACTGTGACTTATTTTGCTGTGCTACGTCACTTTTTCCCAAAAGAAATCCCTCGAATAAATGCGAGTGTTTCAATAGATTAAAATAATCTCGGATTGGGCATTACAGCATGTGAATGATCCAAGGTTAGTTTTATAAGACTATATTATAAAACCCTTAACACCCATCACCACTTAACTTCTGACAAATGATTTGTTTCTTGGATTCACTCACAGATTTGATCTCCCTCTCCTGTAAGGAGCATGTGCAGGCGTAAGTGTCATCTCTGTAGGGACATGACACTTCTGGCTCCTCACTCATCATAATGACAGTGCGTAAGCAGTCTCTAACAAAACACACAAGCATGTTAAAAATACAAAATTAAGTGTCTATGGAGACTCCCTCTCTTAATATTCCTTACTTGCAGAAGCAGTGTAGACATTCCCTGAGTACAGCGCCATCCCCTGGCTTTATCTCCGTATAGCAGATCCTGCAGTCGAAAGATTCTGGATTGGGGACCAAGTCCTGGCCGTCCATCAAAAGCAATTGGTTAAAATTCTGGAAGCGCTCCTCTTCCTTTGCCTGGTGCAATGAGGATTTCCAATGACAGCCATGTTAAGGTGAATAAATTACTGTCATAAATTACAGACAAATACATTTGTGTACATTATGCCTCATTTTCCGTATGACCGTTTTGTGTTCAATGTATTACCAGATAGAGGAAACAGTTATTCAAATTCAGTTCACCAATACAACTAGTATAAAGATTTAATAATTCAGATTGAGTTTTTGGTGGCAAAAGGTGGCAAAATTTTAAGGCCTTGGTATTTAAAGAAAATAAAAGTAAATTTTCAAAACAAACCCAACATCATATGCACACAAAATTGATCACAAAAAAAAATGCGATTCCTAAACTCTCACCATGTTATTGACCATTTCTTTGATGCAATTACTACTTCTTATTGAATATTTTGTTTCCACCTCTTGTAAGATGATGTAATTTATAATTTTAACTTAATATCTTTAGATTTTTTATATATTTTTTTCCTGAAAAAAATCTGCGAAGCTCTGAGTCCGAATAGCTGAAGCGCGAAGTAGCGAGGGAACACAGCATACATAGTCTAATATGGGGGAAATGGCAAAATTTGGTAGGTGTGTCTAACACAATCGGTTTCCATTGCAAAATCTGATAAAGTACCAAAATAAGACGTGACAACAGCATGCCAATAGTGACGCGCACACATTGGCTAATGAAAAAAAAAAAAACCTCAAGAATGTGTAGTCTTCTAGTTCACAAAATAAAACAGCCTTGCATCATCTTGACATTTTTGAGTCCATTCCATTGGATATCATAGTATTCCGGACTACATATAAGTTTGGGTTAACAGGCTTTTATTTCTTCTAAGGACACTGGCTGGAACAGATAAATATCAAGGAGAAATAAACATAGCTGTCCACTTTCTGCAATTTAATGTTCTCTTTGTATCCAGTTTCATGTTTATATGTACTCAATTTCTACCGATGCATTCTGTTCAAGAACATGTGATTCAGTGATGAAAACTTTAAAATCATTCAAACGTCATCTAATGTTGCCCTTAATACAATAAAAAGTTTTTGTACATATAAAAATAAGAAATCACCTTTCTAATGCCCAAGAACACATCTCCAAATGTCCTTTACTATTGAAGAAAGAAATCTCCATATCCCACACCAATATTGTCATAGAAAATGTTCAAGTTTTTTTGTATAAACCCCTAATCTGACATCCCGAATAAATGTTAGCCACCACTTTTAAATCCCTGTGCATTTTTTAGTGAACCTGGTCCAGGTTATTGAGTAGTATGTTGTTTTGAATGTCCGTACTCCGCTGCTCCTCTCTTCTCTTCTTCTCCTTCAAGAAAACGGGACAGAAGAGAAGAGAGTCAGCCTGAAGTTTGCCGCCTCACTACTTTTGGCTGATCATGTATTTTTGTCGCCAAATATGCAAGAGTAGACCTTGCAACGTTGATACTTGTACTTTCACAATTTCCTGCCGTTTCATTTTGTGGTTGGTGTGGTGTTGTATCCTCAGATAAGGAATGTGCTCCTACCTGTTGGTACTTTCTTATAGCTTCCTTCTCCTGCTGGAGCCGTCTGAGTTCCATTGAGTCTGGCTGGTATTCACCTGGAACAATGTAAGACTCGGGCCGATTTGTACCACAGATCTCGCAGCCAGGCCATGTTGGTTTGTTGATGTAAGTGCAAGAAGGACAAGGCCAACCCTGTGGGGATACAAGGTCAATTTCATTCATAATTTGTATCTGTTCATTTTCTGTATCCCATCAAATTGAAGCCAGCCCTCTCAAATATGTAAGTGCCTGTGTGGCATTCCCTGAGATGCATCTTCAAAAAATGAAAAAAAAACTCCCCTTGTATGCTAAGGGAACAAGACAATATTATACATTGGATTAATCTAATGAAAGTGCCAGTATGTCTCAGTGTAAAAATAATAATAATAAGAAAAGAGACTAAGATTATAAAAAGAGACTAAAGAGACTATATTTTTACTTTGACAGAGCAGTCAATACTGCTATTTGTAAAAAAGCCTAAAATAATCCATTCAACCCAGGAGCATAACCAGTAAAGCTGCAAATTAATTAATTAATGTTACCTATCTGTACAAAATTATTTAAAAAAATAATAGGGGTGACAAAAACAAGCAAGTTAGAATGTGGTTGTGCAAGTGTGCGCATCTGTTTTAACAAGAAACAGGCTGCGTTCCGGCGGCTTGAGGTCGATCCTAGGTCGCTCCTCCCATGTGGAGTTTGCATGTTCTCCCCCAGGCCTGCGTCGGTTTTCTCCAGGTACTCCGGTTTCCTCACAAATTCCAAAAAACATGCATGGTAGACTGATTGGACACTCTAAATTGCCCCTAGTTATAAGTGGGAAAGTGAGCGGTTGTCCGTCTTCTCGTGCCCTGTGATTGGCTGGCCACAAATTCAGGGTGTTCCCCGCCTCTGGCCCGAAGTCAGCTGGGATAAGTTCCAGCACCCCCCACGACTCTGAGGATAAAGCGGTTCAGAAAGTGAAATTTCAAAAAAAGGAGGTGTTCCAAATTAATTATCCCTTATGAATCGCCATAGTGGCAATAGGTTTTTGTTAGCATTGCCCTTGGAACTAAGACCCAAAAGCTCAATAGATTCTTACCTAATGTACATTTTACACAACACTAGTACTACTGATTTCCTTGGAATTGGAATTAGCATCTTTCTTGGGTCTTACCGGAGGAGAGGGGCTTGATTCAGGCAATTCCACATTATCATCAACAAGTGTTTGCTCAGCAACGTTTCTTCTCTGGGACCCTTTGCAGAGAAAAATGACAAACATCAATCCACCCGAATTGCAGTCATGACCCATCCAAAAATCTTTGTTTTTACTCACCTGCATCGCCGCTATTTAATCGAGGTGGCAAGGTGCTATAAAGCCTTTGTTCATGAGAATTCTGAGAAAAGGAAGGTGGACATGGAAGGGAACTGGAGAGGAGCGCGCTCTCTTGGTCCTGCTGGAGGAGTTGGCGGGTCAGGTTAGTGTGGCGTGCTGACAAGAGGTACACAAATGCTGTATCGCCATCCTGGTGGATGCCGTAGGAGGCCAGGGAGCGCTGACTAGTGCACAAGCACTGGCCAATCACCCAACGCTGCTGCAAAGGATGAAAGCCATACTCGAGAAACATCTGAAGTATTGGATATAAAGCAGTTCCAAGTAAAGAAAAAGCTTGAAAACTCAAAAACATGACCAAGAAAAAGAGAAAAAGGACAAACCTGCTGTTTCAAAGCTCCAGTAGTCATTGCAGGAGAAACTTTCATGGTGATGCAACATGATGAAGAAGAATCCTCGACTACAACTGCCAAACTGTTATGAGATAGCAGGAGACATTAGAGTAACTCTATCAACCAATCTGGTCAATACTGATACACACTATGTATACACCAGTAATATATATTTATATTTATTTATTAACGTACTTATTACCTATTTATTTATGTTTAAAATGTATTTTCCTGTGTCTGTATTCTCACCCTCTTGCTACTGTGACAGTGGAATTTCCTGAAAACGGAATGAATAAAGTTATCTAGTCTAATCTAATGCATTTAGACACAAATTTCAACCTTTCTTTTTATAAAAGCCCCCTTATTTCCAGCTAAAGACATCCTTCTCCCCTTCTCCTGTTATTTTTTAAAGGTATGTAGTACATGGAGTTATAGTTCAAATTGATGAAAATTTGACAGATTTGTTTCCAAAGTTAATCCCTTCAGAGTAAGTTCAATTCTGTGAAAGACAAATTCCAGAAATCTGACATCATTGGTGTGAAGTTTAAACATCTGAGACTCGCTTTTCCTGCTCCTTTGTATTCATAGTAATGATGGCTGCCTGCCAGCTGCTTTATCAGTCACACCTTGGCAAACAAGCTATTAAGCTCTGAACAAGTACATTCAGATTAACAAGGGGATAAAGATAACTCAAATATCATCAATAAAACCATGAGCTACTGCCCGAATTTGTCAACGTATCATAACAAACTGACAGCTTTTAAACGTCATGGATCTACATTTTCCTCTATGACAGCGTGTTATCAATACTTTTGCTATGGCTTTCGGTTGCCAACTAGTTTTAAAAAGGTGTTCTCCTGCTATTTTTTTATAATCGGTCCAGAGAAAAATCCCAACTATTTCTGTGAACAAGCAACCTACTTGATTTCAGGATTTTCAGATTGTCGTACAGAGGGCTGAATCTTCAGCACAGCGTTTTGTTCGGAAAGTTTGGCAGCGAACATAGAGGCCGACTTTATGTCTCCAGCTTCGATGGCTTGGCTTAGTTCGATGCATGCATCTTCTGTAAAATTCAACATACACACATTCAACCGGAAAGAAACACAGGCAGAATTTAAGATTAAAATAGAGAGAAAAGTATGAGAAGAGCAGAAAGCTATTTTAAAACTCAATGACCATGTGACCACATGAATAATAAAGTGATGATCAGTTTCACTTTCTGGAGCTATGTGGTAGATGAAATATATAAGATAAGATTGCATGGGCAAGGTTTTTCAAAGCCCCGAGAATGAAATTAGCAGAATGAATCTGAATATTCAGAGACATGATTTAAAATCTTCTGTACACACCTAACCGTGACAAAGATGAGACGCTCTCAAGTTGGAGACATTCTTCCTTGTATTTTGCAGCTGCCACTGAGAGACAAAAAAGTGAAGATAAAATAAAATAAAAAAAATATATATATATAATAATTTCATGTAAAGTTGCCGGACATCTTTTAATGGAAAACACATTTTCTTTGTTTAAAGACAAGAGATAATAGGACCAAATGGGGAAACATAATTGAACCTCCTAAGACCCATTCAGTGTCAACTTTTTTTCAATGGCGGTCACCTATTACTTAAAAAAAAGCCATAAAAGCACATTATTTGTACCAATACCAGCACATGTTGTCCCAAGTGGACAATAAATGTAGTGTACTAGGAGTCCTTCAGTCTGTTTTCCATATTTCCCTCATCTACCCAACGTGTATTGAATGATCAACTCATCAACAATCTGTCCAGAATCCTGATAACGATCCTGATTATTTGATTCCAATGAGTTGGGGGAGGGAGACATGGAAAACACACTGGATCGGGGGCCCTCGAAGACCACAGTTTGGCACTTTGAGGGAAGAAGGACAAAGGAAAATGCTTTGAAATGCGACAAAATGCATACAATATTCCAATGCAAGTCATTGCTGTATTAAACAGAGGATGACTGACCTTTGTGTGCTTCTGCCAGTGATGATGTCATAACCGTAGCCCACTGCTGAGCCTCCTGCTCACAGCGAAAGTTGAAACTGATGCAATCACGCGATGGGTCTGCCAGACTCAGCTGATGGCATTTTGGTGTTTTGACCTCATAATTCATAGATCTCAAGTCATACTCTGCGATATTCTGGAGAAAGAGAGTAAACAAGAGTAGAGTATTAAAGGAGAAGTTATACTATTTGCTCACCCTTGATAAATTAAATAGGAAGCCAAAGTTTTACTCAAGGAGAACAGACACATCCAATACCGCCTTATCATATTAAGTTTAGCAATTCTTCTCTGGGGCCACCCGGCGTATGAGTGGTTACCGCGCCGAACTCACAGTGGGGGACCTGGGTTCAACTCCAGGTCGGTCCACCTGTGTGGAGTTTGCATGGTCTCCTGCGTGGGTTTTCTCAGGGTACTTCGGTTTTCTCCCATATTCCAAAGACATACATGCTAGGCTGATTGTACAATCTAAATTGCCCAGGTATGAGTGTGAGCGTGAATGGTTGTTTGTCTCATTGTGCCTTGCGATTGGCCAATTGAGGCTGTGGCCCAAAGTTATCTGGGAAAGGCTCCAGCACCCCCCATGCCCCTAGTGAGCATAATGCGGATCAGAAACAGATGGAGATAATTGTTTTCTGTGCCAGAAAAAAAATAGTATAAGAACTACCTTCAGCTTTATGTAACTAAATAGCAACAGTGATTTTTTTTTGTTTACAAACTATGATGAGGTTTAGCCACTTGGAAGTGACGCTAATAGGGACTCATCAAAACACATTTAAATGGAGTATTTTTATTAAATAACATTGGTGGAATTTGACTTCAGACATTGGCAGGGACTTTGTTGACATTGAATTTTAGACCCCGAGCCATCTGATCATTGTATTTAAGCCACTTTTATTCCTGGCCGCAAACTTACCACGCATCTCCCGTTCTCGTGACAATCTTGGAGCAACAGACGGAATTCCCCGGACTTCCCCGGGTCCATACTGAGCTGCAGGCGAAGCGACTCGTTGCCAGCTTCGGGAAAACGAAGTGGTCTAATACCAGAGTGGCACAACGACACCCGAACCGACATGAGGACGGTTTGACAGCTGGGTCCTGGTCGTGAAGCTCCATTATATTCGACATGCGAAGGAGATGCGCGCCGATGCTTCACAACACTGGCGGCGGTACAACCGCCCAAACTCAGTGACATCGTGTCAAGGGACACATTTAGAAAAGAGAGACCGACAGAACGAGGATCCGGGTTTTCCCCACTTCAAATGTTGTTGCTCCAAGAATTAATCTTTCCTTTCAGACATACACCTGAACGTCAACAGTGGATATGTGTGCGTGGGCTGTCAAATTTCAGTTCCTCGACATCCCGATGATATATTTCCTTGCTATATATTGTAGCTCCGTTTGGGGAAAAAAATGGCTTGTGAATCCTCGTTGAATGCATTAAAAACTATGAAACAATTTCTCAGGTGAAGCTTGTTTCGATTCGTCGTTCATGCTCTACTTCTGCTTTGTCTTCTTCGGCTTGTTTACATGCAGTTGCGGCACAAGGTCAAATGTGCATACTGCTCTCTCTACCGGTGTGGTGTGGAACTACATTATGAATATGAATATGAATATATATATATATATATATATATATATATATATATATATATATATATATATATATATATATATATATATATATATATATATATATATATATATATATATATATATATATATATATATATATATATATATATATATATATATATATATATATATATATATATATATATATATATATATATATATATATATATATATATATATATATATATATATATATATATATATATATATATATATATATATATATATATATATATATATATATATATATATATATATATATATATATATATAGATATATAGATATATAGATATATAGATATATATATATATAGATATATATATATATATATATATATATATATATATATATATATATATATATATATATATATATATATATATATAGATATATATAGATATATATAGATATATATAGATATATATAGATATATATATAGATATATATATAGATATATATATAGATATATATATAGATATATAGATATATATATAGATATATAGATATAGATATAGATATAGATATATAGATATATATATATATATATATATATATATATATATATATATATATATATATATATATATATATATATATATATATATATATATATATATATATATATATATATATATATATATATATATATATATATATATATATATATATATATATATATATATATATATATATATATATATATATATATATATATATATATATATATATATATATATATATATATATATATATATATATATATATATATATATATATATATATATATATATATATATATATATATATATATATATATATATATATATATATATATATATATATATATATATATATATATATATATATATATATATATATATATATATATATATATATATATATATATATATATATATATATATATATATATATATATATATATATATATATATATATATATATATATATATATATATATATATATATATATACGTAACAGTCACATTTCATTTCATGACGGTTAATTGGCAGTATCGCCTTTCTTTCTCACCACAAAATCGCCTTTCTTTCTCACCACGAATTCACCTTGTATCAGTTGCACCTGCTCACCTCGGCTCCTGCGACAGCAGTTTTAAGATGACATTACTTCCAAAAAAATTCCAAGCTTAGTGCATAATAATAATAAAAAGCATAAAATACTATACCGTACTGATGAAGATTGAGAAAAAGATTTAGAAATACTGCAGTCTCCTTCAGAATTGTATTCCGTCTCGGATGGTTAAAAAAATGACAATTGTGTAGACAGATATACAATAATGACAATATACTAAATCAGGGGTAGGGAACCTATGGCTCGGGAACCACATGCGGCTCTTATGATGGGTGCATATAGCTCTGAGCTAAAATATGGAAACCAGTGGTAGGAAAGCCGAGTCCCGAACGCACCAATAGAAAGGTCACGTCGGGATTCTGACATTGATTTCATTGATACTCATTGAACTCATTAATATTCAGTGATTAGCAACAGCGTAACAACGTTGACGAAGGAATTCAGAGACGAATAAAATGACTGCAAAATGTCATTTATTTTGACTTTTAAATTGTGAGTATGGCTCATAAGGGAAAAACATTTGAAAATAGGAACTGTTTAAGGCTCTTTCTTTCAAAAAGGTTCCCGACCTCTGTACTAAATGAATAGTTCGATGAGATAGGCTCCAGCACACCCCTGAGCCTCGTGAGGATAAGCAGGATGTGCAAAGAATGATTGAATGTAGGTTTAGAAGTTAATTCCTCAACCATATACATTAGAAATTTGGAACCCATATGACGACTTAGAACATATTAAGAGGACTGTTTTGGGATGTGATTTTTTTTAGGTGACAAAGTGAATGCTTGGATAAAATTAAAGAACGTCTATATTGACCAAATAATCCAAACATTTTTGTTCAGTTTAAGAGGATGATCCAAACATGGTCAACAAGCCCACGCCATGTTTCAGGTAAAAATTATGAGCCAATTTACTAAATAGACTGTAGCAGGTACAAGCAATGAGTCAGAGCACAGAGTGTTCGCTTGGCCGAGTTGTGAATCAGTTACCAGGTTTTCTCAATCAATAGGACATTTTTCAATGGCTTGGAGAAATATTTTGGGAAGATGCTCATCTACTAGACATGACAATTCAATTCACAATTTCCAAAATAGACAGTTTGTAGACTTTAAAAAAAAAAGAAGAAATAAGATGTGATAAGAGAATCTCACTCTGAGGAGTCATTCCTTTTTTTCCATGATCTATCCCATACTGTGACTTCCATAGGTCACATCTGAGGTGCTATACAAAGGTGTAGTCATTCAATCAGGGGTTGATGACACATGTTGTTTATCAAGAGGCAAAACTGACGTACAGTATTAAGGCACAAAAGAATAAATGTCTTCAAATTGAATTATTTTTTGGTTTGTGTAGGATGGTAAATGTTAAAAATTCAGAAGTTAGGAAAAATTACAGATTCATATATTACCATAACTTTGTTTTGTCTGTTTTTAAGAGCCACAATGATTGTTTCAGGCCTTCATGTCATCCCATAAAAGCCCCGACCGCTAGATAATTGACAGCATATTCAAATTCTTTAAACTCTGAGCCTTGGAAAAATAAATGTAAAAAAAAAATATATATTTTGTATGTATTTTAATCAGGGAAAAATCTATCTATATGTTTGACCATGAAAGTTTAAATGTGCCGCAATCTGGAAAAAGATGTTTTTAATCATTGATTTATGATTACCCTCCATCAATTACCCATTAAGATCATAAAATAGTCATTCATTTTATAACTGATTGTGTCCTGCCTTGCCCCTGGCAATCTAAACGATTGATGAAGGTACCATGAAAAAGACACCCACCACAGTTGTGGATCACTGTTTGACAGAGACACACTTGAGGTGCTGGGTTTCCCTTGGTTGACTAATTTAAAGTTGTATCTTCACGTCATCAACTTGCTGATGGATGCCTCTGCTGCGTGACGGACGGCAGGACGACTCAAAAAGAACATGTCCATTTGCAAAGACTTGCAGGAGTGGGAAGGTAAGGGCACAGAGGTGGGGGGATGTGTCCTCTGTGTGTGTGGTTGGTGCGTGTGTGTGTTTATTCATCATCCAACAGGCACATGAGAAGCAGATATATAAGATGCTGGACACCTGCGTAGTTCTAACAACTACAGACCTCGCAAGTTGACCCCAGCCTTTTACCAAAGTTCAGGGTAAGCTTGTTTTATTTATTTTTGTTTTGAATTAAATATTGTAAAGTATTTTTAAATCAATTATTAGCAAATGAGCTGTAAAAAGAACATTTTACAACATTATTTTGTATTATATTTCATCTTTCTGTTTTATTCAATATTAAATAAGCCTTATTTCAACAGATTTCAAGATAATACTCATGCTATTCATGCTTATTTTATACTTTTCCTTATTCTTCAATCCTTGAGAAATATTCAATTATTGTTAAGATTTTTTTTATTGAAAAGCAGCCATTAAAAAAATGTATAAAATCCCTATTTTTGTAAAATGAAAGGGTTCGAAAATGGAAAAAAAATCTGTTGCTTTTAACACTTCTAATGTGTACGTCGATAAATATGGTGCTGTTTTTGCAGGATCCGAAAAATAATGATGGGATTATAGTACAAATTTAAGTTTAAAGTCAACTTTTTCAATTAAAGATCTGCTTCAGGTATAAATTATCAAAAGATAAAACAATCTAACATTTGGATTCCCTTTTATATGATAACAGTATTTGGAATCAAAACAAATGTGTGGCAATACATGGCATTTGAATTGTGTGGCAACAAGTGTCAAGGACTTCATGATTTAGTCACTAGATTTTTCCTACTTGTTTAAACATGCGAGGTGCATAAAAAGGTGACTGACCGTCTCCTTCGCTTTTCTTCTTGCAGTCCCTTCAACTGACTCTTCATCATGTTGACCGGGAAAGTGGTCGATGTTCAGGCGAGAAGCACGCTACCTGCATCACTGGCTTTTTTCCTCATCCTCCTTCTCACCTCTTGCATTCCAAGCACTGCACACAGCACCACAGTGGAGCAAGACTTCCACATTGTGCACAATATGGACAACAGAAGTAAGTTTAACTTGACTGAATTGGATTACTTATACATCAAATACTTGTTTCATAACCCATTGATGAAATTCAGATGTATTTACATGTTAGTGTAGAACTAAACTTGGTTCAAAAATGAAACCAATAGTTGTAATTAATGAAATTCAAATTTAAAATAATTCAAGCACCTTTTTGTTGTTCAGGTCCAGAGATAGACCCCTTCTGGTATGTCGGCCGTGGCGTTCGACCCATCGGGCGATTTGGAAAGCGACAGAATAGTATTGAGGAAATGGTTGGTGTACAGCCTGTCGTCAGGATGCTAGAGCTGCTCTTCGCCAGTCTCCAAAACAAGGGGAACCTGGAAAAGGTGCTGCAAGGGGAGAACAGGGACTGGCTGCCATGACAACATTCATCCATCCTATACATCAACCTACATAAACTCTTGTCCAATCCGGTTAAGGCTTTTCTGTTTCTCCTTGCTGATTGCTAATAAAATCAACCTGCAAATGTATCTGCATGTGTACAGTGCATATAAAAAACACCATTTATATTGATTAATAAATAAAAACTTAATACTAGTGATCAGGCTTAACTTTTGGTTGCAATGCACAACAGGTCCATGACATTTCAAGTTGCAAATTTTATTTCATTCATCATACATCTTTTTTTTTTTTTCAGGTGCAAAGTGGCACACATCAGTGTATTTTTTATACTTTTTTTTGCTTGGTAATATTTTTCCTCAACATGTCATATGGACTGCCACAAACAACAGCACATAAAGTGAATATGGCACTGTGCACAGTAAACTTTAAAACTCGTCAGTCACACTGGATTTAAATGGGAACAAAGTGATACTTTCGCAATGTCATTAGTATTAACATGGGACGACGTTCCATTAATTCCCGTGTGAACTCATGAGTGTCATACTACATTAAAAGATAGGCCATTTATGATTGGGCAATATACACCTATATACTATATTACATCCATTTTTCCATACATATACATACTATATATTAACAAATTCTGAGATGATTACAAAAATACAGGACACCGGTGATTGGACCCTTGTACTGTAACTGTGCTTCTCATAGCATTTGTACATCACAAACATGCTTTTATATATCGCGACTTGAAGAATGATAAAATAACACCAATGTGCAAAAACATATGAAAAGGTTTGCAAGGAAGAATCGCTAGCAAGTGCACCATTTCTTTTGTTCCCACCAGCCAGTCAGGAAATGAACCCTGCACTCGAAGATCGCTCATGGACAAAAGGGTCGACAATAAAAAAAGGAAAAGCCGTATTCTCACATTGAAACGAATTGTAATAGTCTAAGCCGGTTTGAAACATTGTCATCCGAGTTTTAATTCCAAATATACACTGAAAGCACTTGGAGTCATGTCTCACAGAAACCACTGAGGAGAAAATAAAGCTTTGTTATTTGCGATATGTATACAAAATGTTTTGAAAGTACAAAAATAAATTGTTTGTAACAAAAAGTGTGGTTTCATGACACTGGAGAAAGCAAAAAAAGCGTTTGAATGCTTTGTTTGTGACAAAAGTTTGGAACAGGAAGAGATCGTCGTTGAAATGAAAGGCCACTAAAGTTGAAAAGTGAGACCAAACTAAGAGGTAAAGAGAAGAAAGAGAGCAATGAATGGGTGGCTCGTGTTTCACGTTCACTCTAAAAGGTGAATGTCAGACAATCATGGTTCAATGTTCGATTCCCTAACATGATAGTGCTTACCCAATCAAGTTACAGTTGAATTCATCTGAAATATTTTGGTATATACTTTTTCTCTTAGTTGCATTAAAAAAAAAAAAAGGTGCTGCCACTCCAAGTTCATTCTTTTGTCACAGCAGTCTAAAAAGAACATATGAAAATCATACCTGTGAATGGGAAGTACCATCTGGTAGTTGTGGAAGTGCAACTGGACAATCCTTTACAAAAATCACAAAAGGGTCATAACAGTTGAAACACTGGCATGGGGAATAATGTCTCAATTGTTAATGACTTCATTGTATCTATCCTAATCATGGTATAGATGAATGTAGTGTGTACCATACGTACACATGTTGTTTTGAGAAGTTTTAAGGCAGAAACACAGACTGTCCACTCATTTTTGCTGTAGAGATCTTGTGATTGAAGTGAAAGGGCTGAGTGAATTGTGGGCCTCAACAGGGGCAGGTGGAGGCTCCTTTCTGTTGTGGAGCTGGGTCAAGGCACTGGATGAGGGGGGTGGTGAGGGGCGGTCTGTGCCCTTGTCCACAGGGCTCTGGTGTGTGTGTGGCCCTGAGAGACTTGTGCTGCTCTTCTTGATGACACTATGGCCAAAAGACTTTCACTGACTACTCTCGCTCCGTCTGATCTGAAATGTGACAATTTTAGTATGGTGTGATAAACAAAGAGCCTCGCCTTGAATGTGATTTAAACACATACAGTGGTACCTCGACATACGAGCAATTTGAGATAGGAGTACAATTTCGGGCAAATATTTGTCTTGAGATACGAGACAAATTTTGATATTCTGCATCGTAATCCAAGTTACTTTAAATTTGTTTATGTTATATTACGAGCGTGTTGCCGTGCAAAAAGTAACCTCCCCTCTTCCCCCGTCTCTCTGTCTGTCTCACTCTTCCTTCCGCGAAATCCGTCTAATTTTAGTACTATTAAACACATTTTAGTACTATTAAACACATTTTAGTTATTTGTTACCTTGTTAATAGATGGCAAATTAGAACAAATACAAATGTTTTTCCAATCCAATATCCTGCTTTGGGTGTTTTTTTAGAGGGTTGTAACAAATTAATTTGTTTTTAGTTCATTTCTATTGGAAGCGTTCATGTGAGTTATGAGTAAATTGACATACCAGCTCAGTCCCAGAATGGATTAAGCTTGTATCTCGAGGTATAAAGGTGTTAAAAATTAACAACACCGGAAATGTATTTAAACGGAAAATAACAGTTGTGAGGATTCTGTGTACTATCCCACAGCCGCAAAAAAAAGAACAAATTGTTTAAATAACAGTGAAGAGATTGCTGTCTTAGATGTTGTGTTCTCTTCTTGTTTCTTTCGACTTTCTAAAAAAGTCTAAAGTGAATCAGATTCTCATTTGAGTCTGATGCTGGTATAAAAAAAAACCTCTGGGTTGGGAGGCATTCAATGGTCTTAAAAGGAGACGACTTCTTGTTGTTTGATATAACACTGTTGGCCTCTTGTGTAAGTTTCCATTTGGCTCCTTTATATCTAATGGAGCTTTTCAGCTAATTACTCGGGTGGCCAGCAGATGTATTCACTTTTACTTCCATTCAGCAACCAAGCTTTAGTCTTCGCACAATAAGTGAAATGTGTGATATTAAGCAAAAGTGAATAAAGTCCCTTTCCCTGCCATACACTGACAGAAGAAACACGTGAACAAATGCACTTTAAGGAAGATCTTTTTTTTCTTTAAAATGATTCAATCTTTTTATGTAGTTATTTTTAAACTGGAATAAAGAACAAATCTGGTCACATAAGAGATTTATTTACATGGAAAATTGTTTCAGTATGAAATTGAATTATTTTTTGCTTCAATTAGTATGTCTTAATTTAGAGAGAAAATTATTAGTACTTTTTCAATTATTAGTTGTTAGGTAAATAAATAATGTTGAGGTGACTTTATTATTATTATTATTATTATCATCATTTTCAATAGATGAAATTGAAAAGCATATTTGTGGAGCATTTAATTTGCAGGATTATTTAACCTCTACCAAGGCAGTCCATGTACATCATGCGTGAAAAGGAGCTAAATAAAACCTGGGTATGTACCGTATTATTTCAAAGTTTAGGCGGGGGTACGATCTATACTCTGGTGCGATATATGTGAAATTATCAACCTCCCATTGGGGAATTGGTTTAAAAGTGACACAGAGGATGAAGATTTCATTGGATTTAGTGATTTGGAGTGAAACAGAGTTTGGTGAACTTGTAAGCATTTTCTTTATGCTAGAGTTGTCTGAATAACTCTTAATATGTCACGTTGTTACTGAAATTACCAGGCATGTCAGTCATGTAACGTTAGTATACCGTACACTTATTCAGCCTGTCTCTATTTTATTTTTATTTTTGAATTACCCTTCAAGATGAGATGTATGTTTTTGCTGTTGGATTTTATCAAATACATTTCGGCCAAAAAGGCGACTTATACTCAGGTGCGACATATAGTCCAGAAAATATCGTAAAAAGGCGACATATACTCGGGTGCGACTTATAGTCCGGAAAATATCGTAAAAAGGCGACTTATACTCAGGTGCGATTTATAGTCCAGAAAATATGGTAATGTAAATTGGAATACAAACCTTTATTTGGTATCTTTTAGTGGAGGAGCTGGCAGTTTCCTCCTCTGATGGCGTGAGGTGTCCAGAGTCTGTGGTTGCATTGTTAGTAAAACAAACATCATCATTACTAACACATTATGCATGTACAAATGTTGTAATGTATAGCTTTGTCATAATATACCTTTGCTGTTGGCTTGAACTTGGAGAAATGATTACAGACAGTCACATTTAATCCTGCAGTTTTAAGAGCTGATATCCTGGCCTCAATGTTGGATACCTACAAGTGAAAAATAAAATACAAGATATTTCATGAACTTATTAAAAAAAACTCTATATAATAAAATTTACAAACATTAAGAGTAAATATAAGTAAGATAACATAATATACTCCAAATACCAGCAACAGCGTACTCCAAGTTTCTAGCTAATGGCCAAGCTACTTCTAAGGGAAAACTCACACCCTTGAAACTAATAATGGGCAAATGTATCATGATCTTTTTTCATGCTCCTAAACATACAGCTCACTAAATTGCAAGATTTCCAATTCATCTTAGCACTATCTTAACTCTCCGATGTATAATTCACATCCTTATAAACAGGGCAATCATTTTTCTGTCAATATCCTTATCTTCATTGACAAGACGCCAAACGCTTGAAATACTTCAGTTGAAGCAGGATATTATCCTCGACGTTGAATGGGCACTTCACCCTTGACTGACGAAAACCCACTCCCTCAGATTTGGAGGTAATAATTCTGTTTCCAATAACTTGACTGCCAAGCACTTCAGCAAGAGTGCAAGATAATGGTTAAAATAATCCAACACAACCCCAATCTGTACACAAATATTTGCACAATAGTTAAGTCCCCAAACGGACAAGGCCTACAACGGCTCTGCTGGACCTAGGAAATTCTGATAAATACATTTATGAAAAGAAGCGGTGGGAAAACTGAAGGATTTGCGCACTCCACCACTCCCTAGAAACAAATCTGAATAACAGCCAGACCAAAGACTCCTTGTGATACAGAGACTATCACAGCTATCTGACATTCAACATATCAGGAGAAGTTCTCTCTAGCCAGGTATTGAATCACCATGGATTTGGTCCTTGGCAGCCTACCAAGCTTGAATACTTTCTGGTGTCCTGTTCCGCTAAATGTGGTTAACAAGAAAGAAAGACGGTATTTCTCCCAGAGTCCAATTCTCTTCCATTACCTGCATCTCAGATTGCTGGACCTGAGCAGCAGCAGTCGCCACCTGGTCCTCCAAAAAAGCCAGCTCTGTGTCTGTGGTCCCACTGCTGATATTCCGGGCGCACTGCTCCAAATCCCCCAGTGCCCCTTCGAGGCCATATACAGCGCCAGCAGCCAGGTAAACCTTAGAGGCGAGAATCGTTGAGAAACTGTTAGTGCAAAAAATAGCTTTACAAATTTGAGGTTAGATGAAGCACTTTGGATTTACATTTTCCTCCATTTTGGTGAGTCGCTGGTCTAGTTTCCGGGTCTCAGAGCTGCTTGAGATGGTTGACGCACACTGCGACTCCGAGGGCGTGGAGCCGTCTCCTCCTGCCTCGCTGATCAGCTCCTCAGTGGCGTTCAAAACCTTCAACACCTCAGTAGTGATGCTGCAAAGTGAGGCCGCCGAGAACTTCTGTTTTATTTGAGTGAAACACACGCAAGAACATCATGTTAGCAAGAACTCCTACAAGGACATTAGACAAAATACTCCCAGATTTCAGGATGCTTTCTAAAACATATTTACAATAATGGAGAGCATATTCCCAGTATAAATATTAACTAACTGTACTTCATAGCCTCTTCTTTCATGTTTTTTTAGCAAACATGGATGATATTAAAAAGTGTATACTATGAAAAAGTACACACAATCAATAAAAAATATCCTATACAAAGTAGATATATGTTTTCATGGTACACAGATGAGCTCGCACTCGCCAAACTATGAAAATCATGAATTAATGTATTACAAATTGAAAACTGGCCATCCCCCAAGAGGCAATTCAATAGATTACTGGGCCATTATTTACCATTTTTGCAGAGAATCGAGGGTATTTATTGACACGGATGTCAGATTTTCACTTGCTTTCTTCTCACAACGCACCGAGAATTATTTTACAAGGTAGAGTACCCAATGGCAAATACACATAACCCTTTAAAGAGTAGTCAAGATGCAAATAGAATGGCGGGTGGGGAATTTGAAACATAAACCTTCAAACTGTGGGGCATGCATTTTACAAATGCATTTGTTTAATATTCATGGTAATAATATTTTAAGATTGTGGCATATAAAAGTAATATAACATCAAATTGACAGCGATATGGCTTAAAACGGGTTTATCATTGCATGAGTGGGCTTGCAAATCTTTCACATTTTCCCATAAAACTTCAGTTTCATTTGGAATTTGTGAAAGAAATAAAAAGTCCTGACTCTGTCAGCCTTGTAAAAATATTAAAAAGTGCTGACTATAGTAGTTGGGGTAAGCATAGGTCATTGACGTCAAGGAAACGACGGAAGGATATATGACAATCACGACGATAACAGAATTCTGGTATGGTAGATAAAATAAAAGTGCATTAAAATATTTTCTTCCTGTGCTGAAACCTGCTCCTCCTTCTCCTCCTCCACGTCATTGAGTTTCATTTGCACACACAAGTGAGTCACAAAAAAAGCAAAATAGAGAACGTGGCTAAAGGGGGCCATCGTGAAGGTTATATCACACTAGTGATGGAAAAGAAACACGTGTAAAATAAGAAGGCAAGCAAGACATCAGGCTCACAATCCCTATTTTCAATCAACTCTTTACCTGGTTGTCAGATAGCACTCCCTCCTGGGAAGTTGGTGTAACAGCAGGTGAGTTGGCCACACTCTTCCATTCTGACATCTCCTTCTCCAATTCTCGTCTGTGTTGTCTCTTGTTTTTCTTTCGCTCTCCTCGTTTTTGCTCTTTATCAACTGCAGTCTCCTCTGAACTCCCGACCCGCTTCTCTGACCTTCTCTCCTTCACTCGGCCTTCCGCGCTTAGTGGCGGGCTTTTTATCAACCTCTCACTACTTGTCATCTCTTGGCCATTCACTTGACCGTCTGGTTCAGTCGCGTTCTCTCTCAATCTGACACTTGACTGGGGTTTCTTTCGGTCCGTGTCTTTCGGCGGCTTCGGTTTGGCACTTTCCACCTCAGTTTGTATATGAGAGGGCCACTCCTCCACGGATGAGTTGCTCTCTCTGCTGTGGGTGCGGCTCCTGACCAGTTTACTGATCCTGGACTGCAGTTCTTCCTTCAAAAAGTCTGCTGAGTCAGAAACTGGTCCTGTGTTGTAATGGGGCACCGGAGCAATAGGGTGGGTTGGAACAGGGCATCGTGGGTCGACTGAAATTGGGGCAACTTTATCCAAGTCTTGTGACTCTGGTGTGATGGCATCTAACGTGAAGGCATCTGGTGCTGCCGTGCTCATAGGCACAGCGTCAGGTACACCCTGATCTTCGTTTAAGTCCCTCTTGAGTATGTCATTGAGAAGAAAACCAAAGGGAAAAATGTTAACACACAAAATATTAGTTTAAGTCGCACTTTCACTAATTTTTACAGACTAAATGAATTTTAAAAATCATGTCAAAGGGTATAACTAAAAATAGATAATCAAGACTCACACAGAAATTGTGCATGTAATGTTACTACCAGCTTTGTTAAAAAAACCATGACACCGATGAATGTGTTACCTGAATGGACTGTGAGCAGTTCTGGCTCTCAGTCCTGCTCTCGTTTGATGAATCCCTCTTGCTTTTGCGGCGCCTCCGTGACCTTCTAACTGGGTCGTTTTGCCTTTCTTCAGCTTCACTGCTGTCCCCAGTCACCTGCAAAGGGCAAGAGATGGTGTTTACCAATCAGTATCTGCTAAACCAAATCTTTTTGGGGAAATTTGGATTGGATTGGATTGGATAACTTTATTCATCCCGTATTCGGGAAATTACATTCATTTGACTCAATTCACTAAAGAAGGGAAAGGCAGGAGTTGTACATAAGATCATAATAACAACAACAGCTAGTTGATATTTCAGTATTATGTATCTACATACACATGCTTAATGGCTAAATACATTGAACCTGTGCTGCAAAGCATTCTGCTGGGTGTCTGCCAATCTATCACAAACTATAGATAACATGCAAATTTACTTATATCATCACATTCACATTAGTAGCTTCTGTCAATGTTTGACAGAAACCTATTAAGAAAGGACAGTATTTTGGATATTCTATTGAATTATTATCTATTAATAGGGGTTAAAATTGTAAAAAAAAAAGTATTGCATGCATTCACTGGATTTTCTTATGGAGAAAATATACATTTATGAGACGAGTAAATTAATGTTACAAGCTTGGTCGTGGAACGAATAGTGGTCGTATCATGTCATGTTCATACGTTGTATTATTTCTGCTGGTTATACCGTATATGCTTTACTGAAATAAAATGTAAAATATTGAAAGTCATGAGGTATACCCACCTTGGGGTTAAAATTCACATCTAGTGCCCCCGAGACAAGCGGATATGGAGAGAGGTTTTGGTGAAGTTGTTGGTGATACAGTGGTTGGTGGTACGGGTGTAGGTGAGTTTCCGATGGTCCTTTCTTCCTCAGCAGGTTTTGAGGTGGTTTCCGAGGACACGAGGATCGTGCCGATGATGCCTCCGAGTCAGAATTGAGGGTTTCTGTGTTCGTGTACTGGCCCGATGAAGGGGAGGTCACGGGCAGGTGCTGCGTATACGTCCACTCGGGGTCATGCTGCGAGTCGGTGTAATAAGTCTCATCGGACATCTTGCGGCGGAACTGTTGTAATGCTGCTCCCCAGCTGCCTTGATCGTCGTCCTCGGAGTCAGAACCCATCTCGTCGTAAGCTGAGACAACACCAGATTCCTTCTCCAAGACGCTGAACACCAGGCTTTTCCTCTTGGTGAGGAGGCTTGGACGAGAAAGCTGAGAACTGTGGAGAGCTATCCAATTGCCGTCGGGACTTTGGAGAACTGATGATGCACCTGAAATAATTAGAGGAAAGATCGAGTAAATGAAATACTATGAAATACTGGAATTATTATCTTTTACAGAATACTTCTGGGTATAAAACACACCTCAAGAAGAAAAGTCGCACCAAATTATTTTGGGGGAAATGTAATCAAGTCCTGATTTTTCTTTAAGGTATCTCAACACTAACTCAGTGGCAATGAAAATTAAATATAATACCGTTATACAACTTGCACCTGCGTATAAGTTGCTGGCCCAGAAAATCTATAGAAATAAGTGATTAATTTTGGGGGAAAATACGCCTGCTGCCAATACTTGGGCTATAGCACCCCTTACCACACTTAAGGATAAGTAATACGGAAAATAATTGTCATAGTAACAATAAATGGGTGGTAGAAACATACATGACCTCCACTCATATCTCAATTCAATTCAAGGTAACATTTTAACATTTTACTAATGGAAAACCGTAATCCCTTTTCCTGAACAAAACAAAATACATTCTTATTCTAAAAAAATCAAGTCTTAAAAAAATTAAAACATTCCCCAGCAATCAGGACATGGAATAAATTCCAATAAATTTAAAGAAACCTGGTGGCATACAAGGAATAAATGTAATTACTGGTATTATCCAGACGGTCAACACTCTTCCAGGTGGGCAGCGATGTGGCTTTGGGCTCCCTCTTCAGAGAGGAGTACTCTTGAGAGCTGCCTCCCACACCCACAGACTCGTCCTGTGGAGGTTTTTCAGGAGAGTCGTCACTGGTGAGGGAGAAGGCTGAACGTGAGCGCTGAAAATACACACAAACACACAGGTACAAATGTACATGACGATCAACATGCCAGATTAGAATGGGAAGGCATACAATATTATTAGAATTAGCACTAAATTCTTCGGGGTAGCTCATTCCTATTTTTTTATGTATTTTTTAAATTTTGTCATTACTGGAATTCCATATAAATCCACTTGAAAGTTAAATTTTGAAACTCGGTGAAAATCAAAGAGCCTGAAAATTCTGAGCAGTAGATGGGGCTAAAAGCGAGTCAGTAAATCGCTAATAATTAGAAAGGTTCAGCAACTGGAAACAGATGCAATGCTGAGATATCTGTGAACATGCACCACAAAACAAGGATCCCAATGCGCATCTCTGCATGCAAGCGTGTCTAATTGAGTATGTTTGAAGTGAAGCTGATAAATGGAGGCTGTCCTGTGGTGCGCTGAGCTGCTGAGGAAAAATCCAAGCGCATTGCACACCACTTTGATCGCGACAGTGGGTGATGAAGCGAGGAGGCTCTGGGAGGCCTACTTTGATGATTTGTTCGAGTACAGGATGTTGACAACTGTCACTGCTGTCAAAAGTATGTAGTAAATATTACAATCAAGTGCGGGCTGCCTATTTATTTATTTCATTTTATTTTTGCCCTAATGACTCAGTAGTTGTGATTTAAATAATATGGAAAGTGAGATTAACAGATAAGGTTTTTCAGTGGTTAGCGCATCAGCCCCACTGTTCTGAGATCGAGGGTTTGATCACGGATTTGGACGTGGGTATTCTCCAATTATTTTAGTTGCGAAGGCTTTTTCCGGGAACTTCAGTTTCCTCCCACATTGCGAAATCATGCAGGGTAAGTTTCAGTGGTTAGCGTGTCAGCCCCACAGCTCTGGGGTCCTAGGCTCAAATCCAGGTCGGTCCACCTGTGTGGAGTTTGCATGTTCTCCCCGGGCCTGCTCCGGTTTCCTCCCACATTCCAAAGACATGCATGGTAGGCTGATTGGACACTATATTGCCCCTAGGTATGACTGTGAGCGTACATTTCTGTCTTTCTCTTTGTGCTCTGTGATTGGCTGGCCATCAATTGAGGATGTCCGCCACCTATGGCCGAAGTCAGCTGGGATAGCCTCCAGCAGCCCCCGCGGCCCTAGTGAGGATAAAGTGGTTTGGAATATGAATGGATGTATATATAAGTAATGTCTAAAATTCTTTAAACTGTATTTATTTAAATGTATTTCTGCCTCAGGTGTTGAAAAAAAATCCGAGAGGATACATTGTATACACATGCATGCTGGCTCCCTGTAAGCAATCATTCTAAATTGCGAACACTGTAATTAGTATGCTTGTGTGGAGACACTGACTAACCGAGAGGGTGAAGGACGTCTTGAGGGGGTCAGAAGATCCTTGTGAAGATGTTTGAGGGTGCGAAGGTGAAGTTTGATCACTGGTCTGATTCAAGGACTGAGATTGAGGCCAGACAAAGTCATATTCTGTCTGCATCTCTGAGCGCTTCCGCCTCTGGATGATCTAGTAAAAATTATAAAGTGCTTAAATTAATAAAAAAGGTTGATGAAAATATTTTTGGGAAAGTTTAATGATTTAAGATGAAGACGAAAGGAATTGGTAATAACAGACAGCTGCTTTAGATCACTCATTTTCCAAAATGTACAGGAACCATTCTCAAAAAGTATTGGCAAATGTTGAGGATTCAGACATTTCCCAAAATAGCAAAAGAAGACACCTGATTAGCTCATTATCCCCCATTTGTGAAACTCAGTGGCACTAGCAACTTTCTCTGAGGCTCGTTAATCTTTATGGATGAAGGATCTTGTAACAAAATGAACACAAAAAGCCAATTTAAAGAAAGTTCCAAGTACTAATCTAATTGGGAGCACATTTGATATAGAGCAAGGTTATGTCTCAAAATCCATTGAAAAAAAACCAAATGGTCAGTTGGGGGAATAAGTGGAATGATGTAGATTGTAGACTATGCAATTTCCAGACAAAAAGCCTATTAGGCATTATGAAACAAAAGCAAACTGGTAACAATTCACATCCAATTATTACAAATGTATTATTCACTTTCATTTGTTTAAAATGTGCTTTTAATGTTTTTTTGTCATCTTTTATCCTCTACATCTTTTTGGAAATAGAAATATAATAGAAATAGTTTCTTTAAAGGCTGGAAGTTTTAATGTGCTACATGGGAGTTTAGTGTATTTAAAAAAAATGTGTTGTTTATTCATAGAATGCAGTGAAGACACAAATATGTTGTAGGGGCAAAGAGAAAGAAAGAACAGGGGGAATACTGAGCAAAAATTGACTTGCAAAAATTGAAATATACATGCTACCTCATTGAAGTAGGGTTACTATCTGGATATGAGTATTTTTACCAAGCGGACACCATGTAGGGAGAGTATTTCGAAAAATATTTTTTTTGTGAGAGGATACGTTGACTGTGCAAGCAATATTAGTAATGTCTAGTGGGAAACCCAGTATTAGGACAAATCGCCTGTGAGTATCGCTGAAATAGACAATGAAGAGGAAAAAGGAATATAAGAGTCGCACTGGTGTGTAGGTTGTATTTTTAGGAGGGCAGTTTTATCTTATTAGAAACCAACAAACATGTTAAATTATCAGTAATGAAATGAAGAATAACTAGCTAAATAGGCAAATGTTAACATAAGAGTTTTTCAGATAATTATAACCTGAAATAATATAATAACATAACAGGCTATCGGATGGTCAGAGAAAAAAACACGACTTATAGTACATAAAATATGATATGATAACTGCATTCTATCCAGCAAATTTGCATTTTGATAGAATTGCGAACCGTTATTTGCTTTTCTACCCGTTAAAGAGTATTACATTAATAAACACGACCAAATGAGCAGAAAATACCTTTTGTACAATAGTTGTGGCAAGTTCTTCTATGAGTTCTTCTTTGTGGTCACGCAGATATCGAGCTTCATTCTGCTTCTCCTATGGATGCAAAAGTATAGACACTCATTACTACATCAATACTAGTAAAATATAACAATAACTAACTTGAAATCATTGCTTTGAAAAAATGTCAGCGTATGATTGATTTAGTATACTTATTAAGTGGCACTTAACGGAACAGTATTGATTTTCCTCAATTGGATGCTGTGTTATTGTACAGGTCATCCTTATGTTGTTTCCCATGGGTGTAAATGAAATGTGATTAAACTTATGTTAGCGATCCTTGCAATCATTTTAATGGTGGGAACAAACAATGGATTTTTACTGATAATCAAAGAGTGACAGAATAAAAAGGGAGAAGACGCAAGACTCACCAAACTGTCGCTGAACTCCTCTGCCTTAGCAATGGCTTCCTCTATGGCTTCCTCAGCAACACGCAAAGCGACTGTGAGTGTCTCAGCCATACTGTGTCCTGCGGCGACAAATAAAAAGAATAAGATTTCAATATTAAGATCAGTTATGGGTAAATATGGCAATCTGGCATAGTCTGCATTGAACAACAATTAAATGCCAATTGGAGGTACAATAAACCTGCAACATGAGCTTGAGAATGTGTATTAGTTTTCTGGTCCATTAAAAAGGCTCATATTTCTCACTGAATCTAATTTGTGAGTCATGAATATTTTGTATTCACATTTTGTTGGGTGGTGTGTTATAAAACCTATGCAATTCTAAATGGGTGCACTAGTTCAATAAAGGTTGGGAAACAATGAGTATTTGATGATTAAACACACAAATGTGTTATGAGGTCTTGCTTTGGAAATCCTCATTCATTTTGAGCAATTCAGTAAGCCCCACCAATATCCATTTGATGCATGAGTTAGAAGAATTTAAATATCACTTGCATACCTCTTTCTGCTTCTATTGGAAAACATTTTCCACATTTGAGGTTATTTGTTGCACTTTTAATTTACTTTGCAATACTTATTGCAAAAATCTGATCCAATTCAGGCAGCAGCTTTCGATCAAAATGCACAATGTGGTGTCGAGTCAGATAAGGTCTATTCTGACTTGATAGTGGCCTGTCTTTAAGCCAAGGTGGTGGATTCATGAGGTCTCTTTAAAATGGTTATTACTACTTTATGGATATTGCTAGGAAAGACTGTGCATTGAGCATAAAAGCTTCATGCCTTATTTCGGAAAGGGCATCAAATTCATGAATATGGGACATATCAATAAGGCAGTATATATACTCACCTTCACTCTGTTTGTAGAAAACCGAATCACTGCCACATATACTGCCATCGTTGTCATTGCCAAAACTTCCCTCGTGAACGCTGCTTTCTAAAGGGAAACACGATTTAAAGACAGAGTCAGACATTCAATCTGACATTCTTCCACAATAAAGCAAATACTGTGATTACATTTCAGCCTGTAAATAATATAGCATGGCAATGCTGCTGCACACATCCCTCCCTTTCTTAGTACCCTTGTCAACTGTATTCCAAATTTCACTTTTTTCCATTTTGACAAAATGACAGTGGTAATTCACCTGGCAATACATTCTTCCATCATAATAAGCACAGTCATTCATACAATACAGGACAGGTCTCTAGAGTCATCATGCAGGTAGAGCTTAAAAATGGGAAATACAAGAAATATTCATATCATATGAATACAAATGTGATGACAATGACAGCAACTCCTAAAAGTGACATGAATAACTTAAACTGGTTCCAAATTTTCTTTGAGCCTTTGAAAACACTTTCTTACGCGATATTTTTTTGGCAGCTGGCCCTCCATTCATTCCTTGAGGTGTAAAAAAATAAAAAATAAAAAAGGGGATGAATGGGAACTGTTCCAGAAGCAAAGAAATCTGCCATGGTGAACTATCCCTTTTTCAATTTCATCCTAAACTCTCAGACAAACATACAAATTCCAGAGGGAACACAGGAATCATATTTTGCAGTCATCATTGCTAACCAAAAACCAGGCAAGGCTTATTCTTGACTGATGTTTTTTCCCCCTGGAAATGGATTCTATTGTTGGAACTTGGTGTGATTCTGCATTCTTGGAGCCAGAAACAACACATCATGGCCCCAACTGTCACCCAGCCAAGAAAATTCATCAACAACTGCTGCTCTCCATTGACACGTTGTTTCTATTGGATGAGAACTCAGTCCTCCTAAGGGTGTTATTCTTGGGACAATATGTAATGAAGTCCCTTCATGGCAATAATACCCTTATGTTAGCCAACACGTATCACACATCCAGCAATCACAAAGATCTCCAAAACGCAACACATTTCTCTTATCAGATCAATTAATTCCATATACAACAATAACTTTCCTCCCTTTGCTATTACACATAGAATAATTACCTTTTCCCGAGCCCGGCAGAAAGTACAACATTAGGCTGGGAAGATTATTTGAAGCAGGGGAAAAAGGAAGTGCAAATAAGCATAAACACTATGTTCAGATTTGTTTTTCATTGAGGTAATCTATCATTGCAAATGTAACTGGTGTTGAAAATCATGTTGTAAAAATGTGAAATGTCTAGAAAATACACTTGGACAAAGCTTCATGAATAAGTTACATTGAGGGATTACAGTATTATGTCCACTGATTAAAGTAAACAACCAGATGGGATGTTGGATAAAAAATGTATATTTGAAGAGTGGTTCAACTCATTTCTCACTCAACTATTAAATAGTCTTAGACACGTCAGAGGGTTGTTGACGCATAATTTTTCAGCTTTCTGTTGACTGCAAAACAAGATAATGGGAAGTGAGATAGAAATACAGATGATGCACACTATTTCTGCCTTGTACTCATAAAAAATGTGACATCTACTACAGATTTGTCCTTAAATGCTACATATAATCTAATAGTCCTCAATATTTTCGGTGTCTGTTTTTCACTACTCAAAGAATATATCTCGGAAATGTAAACCACGGGGACAAAAATAAATACAAACATCCTTGAGCATAACTGTGCCTGTCAGTGACCAATGTTTTGGATGAATCGTAAAAATAAATCCAATAGAGACTCATTTTTCTACCGTGCTCTTCCAGCAGACCAGAGCTGATGGAAAATGTATATAATCACACAGGTTCATTTGAGTTACGAGTAAATTGACATTCGATCTCAGTCCCGGAACCAATTAAGCTCGTATCTCGAGGTACCACTGTATTAAGCTATTGACAAAAAGGTTTCTAACCTACTAGTTATGTTGCATTTTTCTTGTGTATTAGGAATCAGTACACCTCAGCACAAAGGTAATGGCCCTTTCACACTGCACTTAGCAATGTGTGCCATGGACCAATATATCCATTGTGTACGTGTATACTGCAGAGGTGAGTGTTATACATTAAATTGGAGAGGAGAAATTAGAAACAATCAACCAAGCACAACCATTAAGGGATTAAGAATAATAATATTGCATTTAGAAAACATGCTTCTATTATATTTTCGGAAAAGCAAGGGTTCTTTATAGGACATTCACACATAATGCTGAGCTTGCACCAAATTTCATGTAAAAAAACAAGCTGCAGAGTTTATTTGTAGTCTTTGCCATCGTTATTCCCACACTGTCCTGCGGTGTGCACTGTCTAGCCGCCTTATCAATGTTCATAGCCTAAACTAGGTGGCAGGTTATGCAATAATATTTTTGAATAAAAAGATTGTTGCTTCATTTCATTTCCATTTTACTAGGAGACTAGCTATCAACATCTTTTCCAACAAGTGGAGGCACGTAACCGTGCTTAAGTAAGACCATAATAGCTAGGCTTTGGAGCGTGTGAGCAGGTTAGTATGCCCACTTAGTGAGAACACGTACATCAGGATCCGCCCGCAAGAGCTGGATTAAGTGCCTCGGGAGGAAAGTCTGAGATTCGCTGCTAAAGCTGCTGCCTTCCCGACCCGGCCACAAATAATTTTTGACAAACTTGATGAATCATTTATATTCCCTAATCTTATTAAAGGAATCATCAAATATAGATAAATGACTGGATGTAAGAAAATCAACATTGAATTCCCATCACTGTCACTCACACAAGCGGCACGCCGCCACTCTTTTACCATTGCGGAAAGGAAAATGCCACATGGGCACATGATCCAATTTTCAAGTTAGCCAAGCCAAGTGAAAAGTAAAAAAGTGCATTGCCAGTCTTAGCCCAGATTTAAAATTAGTCTTGAAAATCACAGATGCCATGTCCGTGAGGCTAAATAGTAAAAGTATATTACAGACTGTTATCAACCTCAAGTTCAAAGCCTATGCCCATCTGACAGGACCCTTTTGAGGGCCCATTAAGGATGAAAGATACAATAAATTTAGGTAACATATTTGACACCTATGGCTTTGTTATAAAAGATTATAGGTATTAGATTAGCCTGCCAGCAGAGCAGATCTCGTTACTGCAGTATTTTATGCAAAATACAGAAACATTGGAGTAAAGAAAGACGAGTTCTAGCATGATTGGGATACAATTCCAAACTTTTGAAGTGAATACCAAAATTGTGTTGAATTCAATTGTTAAGTTGAATAATAATAGTAATAAAATACAAATATGTTCTTAAAAAGCTAATTGTTTAACTCTCAACATGCATTAATGACCATATTATATTACAAAAGACACGAGTCCTGTTCCTTTCTGGGTTAAAGGTTGAGTTTGATATGCAGAGAGAAAGTAGATTTTAAAAAAAGCAGAGCTATTTATGCAAAACATTCAGAAACACCAAGAGCATTGCGATGAACTGGAACGCAGCAGAAAAAGTCCAGCCGCTCCCTTTTCATTTGTAATGGAGCATCTGGCAGAAAATGTCTTTTTAACAATACATTCACAAGATGAACTGACTGAATCTCTGCCAACAACAAAAACCAATGAGGAAAGTAAACTAGTCAGTAATCAAATTTTTATCTTTGCACCAGAGCTTGTCTGTTATTCTGCTGAAGCGATGTCACTTCAACTCACCTTCTTCTAAATCCACCTCAAAAAGGACCATGGACCACTTCTACATTGTAGCAACCATTGTTAACTGATAGGCTCCATCAACATTTACCATAGACCCATTGTCGCAACACCTATTTCTGCAATTACTTTAAATGTTACATCACACCATATGTAGTAAACCCCAGATAAAGATTTTAGTATTTATTCTGAACAGTACAGTCGGACTGATAAAATATTTAAAACTACACTACATTGTTCAATTGCTATTTGAAATCAAACTTAGATTTTTACAGAGCATTTTAGAGTCTTAAATGAAGACAAAACTTGTATTGGGTATTATGTACCTTAGTATCTTTACAGCATTCATTGTAAATAGTAGTCATCAATCTGTTTTTGTGATACAACAGATTGGATGAGGAAGAATAATTAACCGGTCCCCTGACAAGAAAAACTTTAAAGGTTTGGTCTATCCTTCTCTACTGGCTGTTGATAAGTCAAAAAAGTCCCAATATGCCTGTAATTCATTCTAACAGTGAATGTCAAGTGAGCATGATCAGCTGGTGAAGGTCGTAGTTTCAGTTCGCCATCCTCTCATGTCCACGTCCCCAAACATGCACGAGCAGTCTTTTTGTCCAATTATTGCACCAACTGTCACATTCATTGCCGACATTTAGGAGACTCTGGGCTTCTTTTTAACATTCTGTTCCTCACACACAATAAATACTTTGAGGGACAAAGCTTTCAGCTGAAAGAACACAGACAAGAGAAATGAGGACGTGTCTAATGATACGTCTAAGCAAGGGAAGAAAATCATTTCAAGCCTTTTCATTCGGTTCCTACTTGTACGTTTGGGACATAATTAAGCTTAAAAATGTGGCTTTACTGGCTAGTTTCCTTCTTGGTGAAATATTTTTCCCCAGCACAATATAACCGACAATGCATGTGATTTCCTACCAAAGGAGTTGATGTTGTTCAGCATTGTAGTAAGCCCTAACAAATATCAAATGTGTGTTAAATCTGAGTTTCATGTATAATTTGGATTTTTTTAGGGGGGGGGGTGATTAACAAAATGTAAATCAGGCCTTTAAAGTGTTCATATTTGACAAACCTGTAAGAAAAAGGAACAATTCCTATGCTATATCTTGAGACAATCTGACATTTTCAGTTAGTATCTTTGACATAATGCAATTTTTAAAAAGTTTTTACTTATTTTAAACATTTTTGCCTTCTATCTCAGAAGGTGCCTGCAATTTTTCGCTTCATTTTAGTATACAAGGTCAGATTTTGACATTTTCTTACTTGCCATATCACCAATGGGGGAGATGGAGAAGCCTCTAACAGATTTTGCCAATATAGGACAACAAACGCAAATGTCAGGCGAAAAGTGGGACAACGATAATCCCTCTTTGAAATGAATGGGATTCCAGTGAGGGAGAGGGGAAAAAAATCCATCCATCCAAAGAGTCAAATCACATTATCATCTCATGGAAAATTCTGTGACGAGCATTTTACCTAAGTAAAAGAGGTGTGACATGAGCCAAAAAAAAATCTAAAAAGAAGCTTATAGATATTCTAAATTTAAAGATGATGAAACTTGGAAAAAGTAGGGCAAAATGCACTTTTCTCCAGGATTCTTACTCAGTCTAATAAGTCCTCAAATAAACTTGTTTTGAACTCTTTCATTATTTTTTTAATATGCTGTGGAACATTACATGCTGTGAGATGAGAAGGTCAACTCAATATTGGTACTTTCATGTGGAACAAAAGAAAGTAGCAGATTCTGTCTACTTAGCATAAAATCAACCAATTTACTTGAATTTTTAGTTCACGCATACTATTAAAAACAGTAAAAGAAAAGAGCATTTCTCCCAGGCCCACAAGAAAGCTAAAATATTCAGAATATATACATTACTGAAGGCGCCTGATTGTGTCGTGTTTACTCGCCTGACTTCGGTGCGGGCAGGCACGAGCTCAATTCCCACTGGTGGCGTTATGCGTGGGAGTGTGAATGGTCATCTGACTATGGCTGACTGCTGACCAATCCACGGTGTACACTGCAGCAAAGTCAGCTGGGATAGGTTCCAGCAATCCCCCTTATGAGGATGTGCAGTATGGAAGATGAATGAATATACAATACTGCAGTTAGATGTACTTTAATTCAAATAAGCTTTATCCTGAAAAATAATACTCTAAATTATGGATATCAAATTGATTTTTTTTTTGTCGCAACCATATGCTAGTTACAGTTCCGTTAGTCAGGGTTCCATTGAAAAAGTTGAGATCTTTACTTTTTAAATATTAATATTTTCTATTATTTATTTAAACTATTTATCATTGCTGATATTTTCTATTATTATGTACTATCAATAATAAATTATACTTTTACGTCGCATTTGGGTCTGTGGAGGATTTCCTCTTTTTTATATCTTTTTGTTGCTTTGTTGTAATGTTGCGTGCTAGGTATTTACTTAACATTTTGATGTTAACTATAAGTATGTGAAACTCCTGTTAACAAAGACACTGTAAATAAAAAATGTGACTTGATTTTGGTATTTTAGCACGAAACAATTGATTGTGGTGACAAAGTCAATGTGTACTGCATTGTGTACACATGTTTTGAGCAATTGGCTCATAACTATTTCCAGTTTGTTTACTTACTTATTTTACTGCAGCAGGAAAAAATGCTTCAATAAATGTGTGGTCAATAAACCTTGGTCTCGGTCTGCAGAAGGTCCCCACCTTGTGGACTACCTGTGTGCGGCTCTAGTTCTTTTACCTAGATCTACAATGGCTTGTGTGTCTTAAGTCTATGTTGCTATTGCAACCAAGAAATTTGCGAATGCGGGATGAAATAAAGTTCTAATCTAATTTAATTTAATATAATATAATATAATATAATATAATATTGTTACATCATCTTTGTTGCCAAAATTTCAGAATGCTCTTTTATGATGTCATCCCAGATGCTTAGAATAATGGACTTTCATTCAAATAGAGCAACACCTCAGGAATGCAAAGCATTCTCTTACAAATGTATTGGTGAAGTTTGACAAATTTCTTATGGGATACTTTTTCATCACCGAGGGACTGCTTCATCTTCTCAAAATCAATTGTTTGGAGGCATAAAATGTCGACGGAATTGATGAGGGCCGAGAGAGCGGCGGGTATTTTACATCACATCGCATGTCAACAGAAAAAGTGTGATCTTCAGCAAACCACAGAAGAGTAACAGAAGACAGCTTTTCATGTACTAAATTCTCAGTAGGAGGAGATAAGACTAATGTGATACCTGCAAACAAATTGGGATTTTTAGAACGATAAAGGTGATAGTCATCTTTGATTAGTTCTGCTTTGGATTTTAATTTCCTCCATCAGTAGGTAAAACCTAAGATTGTGCTTAAGATAACCAAGGAACAAAAAAAGGGATTAAAAGATATGTTTGTAATATGAAATAGAAAAGGGAATTGAGCCAAAATGGCGATTTGGTCGGGAGGCTCGATGTGAATGAAGCCGCAATTGGCTGCTTTACCAGAAGTCCCCTTTCTAGGAGTAGTCCTCGAATTTGATTTGAAAAAATAAATAAAATAAAATAAAAATGTTGGTCCTAATGTCAAAAAATGAATGTAAAATGTTTCTAATTAGATATTAATTTGTACTTCTACCATAACCAACATGGAGTCACAGACAATTATAATAATAAAAAGTCCTTTCATGGCTAAATTCTCTCGACAAAATGTCTCACAATCACTCAGTTGTTCTAAACCTTCCTCTCATCCAGTTTAGCCCAGAGTCTGACCTGATTTATCCCCTCGGTACTCCCAACATCTCTTTAATCCCACCCACTAAGGTTAGAAATAATGCCCTGTGAAGACAAGCCGAGCATGTTGCCGGCCAGGTCAAAACAATGCGGTCAGGAGCAAAGGCAGAATGGATAAAAGCTGTCTCGCAAGAAGAGCGAATCACTGAGGACAAATAAGATGGATGCAGCAGGTGTTAGTCACTGGGACTTGGCTGCAGGGAAGCCATCACCAAACATACAAATGCACCCTTAACACACGCACACAGGAAAGTATGAGGTTACCTGGGAGATCAGATAGTGCTCCTCTCTCTATAATGTGCTTCCGATATAAAGTCTTCAAAACCTTGGCGCTGCCAAATCGCTTGAAGCGTCTCTTTACGTTGGTGTAATACCATTCCAGGGACTGTGTCCTCAATACCCTGCAGACAAATGAAAGCGACAATGTTGTTAGCTCAAACTGCAAAATAGGCTGACTTTTAATACTAACAGCTTCGACAGGGATGTGTGAGAACACAAGTGTCAAATTTAAGTTTTTAACCACTGATTTCATGTATTTCACAAATAAAATTTCGGTCGATGATGTTGAAGAATAATAACTATATTTCCCTTGGTTTTTTTTAATTATTGCATGTAAATGAATACATTTGAAAATTGTTAAAATAAAATGAAGACAATAGTTAGTGTTCAACTCTGAATCATTTATGCCTGAAAAAAATAAAGACAACATTTTTCCCCTTTGTTTTGCTTGAAAATGTAAATGAAAGATACAAAAGAAAAACTAAGCAAAAAATAAAATTTGGAAAATAATGTTTTTTGACTAGAAGAAAAAAAGTGTATATTTACACTTTTTTAATATAAAATATATACAAAATGAAAAATAGAGAATACTAGCCATTGAGAGGCACATAATGGGGCGTTTGTACAATTTCTAGGTCAACAAGGTCTCTAAATGGTTTATCAAAAGTGTTAATAATTAAAATACTCATTAGTTCATTTCATAATAAAATGATTTCCATTTAGTCAATAACTCCTAGCAATCATTGTTAGCAGGCATAATTTCCCCCAAAGGAACTCGGAACTACAATGCGGCCGTCTACAAAGATGAGTTTGACACCCTTGTCAATACGTCTGCTTGAAATCCATTTTGTAGGAAGTCTTTTGCAATGCCTGTGGGCTTGTGATATACATTAACAGAGCTACACTTTGTCTGCTTTTTGACAAGCAGTAGTTGGTCAGCAAAATACTTTTATAGGCAGTAAATTTGTCACCATTAGCGCCGTAGCAGACGGAATGAGAGCAGAACGTTGCCGGCTCACAGACTGCTGCGTTATCAAAGACAGCTTGTATCAATAATGTCCTGCCCCTATGCTTCTATGTAAATGTAGTTAATGTAGTCATTGGTCTTTTAAAATGAAAATTGGAAATGTGACATTTTAATCATAAGTGACAAAATACTTGTCAGTTGGACGGCTTTGACTTTTGAGAATGTTATAGTCCTCAAAGTGAACACTTGCGGACTTGATGAAAAATAATTCACATTCAATCCATAATTTTGATTATTCAATGATCATTACCCTCTTTACTTAATACCCAATACAGGAAATGTATTAAACAAGGGTAGAGTGCTTCACTACCGCAAGGACAGCAGTTCTCTTTTGAGAAAGCAGTCAGTATTGCATCACATTGTGAAATCTGGTCTCAGTCAACAACATTCTAAAACTATTTTACATGGTAACTTTTAACTATGCGTAGGGATAAAAGACGAAAATGCTATGTGGAAAAGCAACCCTTTCTTTTTCCCAGAAAGAAAGACCCTGTAGTTTCTATTACATGCATCAACTTGCTACTTATGACTCAATTGAAAATTGGACATAAACCCTCACCCTTCAAATTTAAAATGAGCTATAATACTAAAACATAAAATTTCTGGGTCAAGTTACCTGTCCTAGTTTCAAATCTTAAAAATATTTTTCAAATGCAAATAAGTCCATGCTCCTAAAATATTTTTTGTTACACCTCTACACTAAACAAATGAGAACATTTAAAAAAAAAAAAAAACATTAGGATAAATGTGCTTTAGCCCACTACAGGCTGAAGGCTGTGCGTGCATGTCTTCTACTGGATAACAAATAACCTAGAAGCAACACAGGCGCCAATAAGTTAGCATTTAAGTAGTCAGCCCTGACATGGAAGCAGTAAATAAAAATCCGGGTCCAGGGGTAGTTTTAAGATGGTCGACGAGTCGGACTTGAGAGGTTTACAGCCTGTATCAAGAAGATTATGCCAAGTATTATAAATTGTAAATATATTTTGTAATGTTTTTTTTTCTTACCAATATTCTGTAGAATGAGCTAATGAAGCTTTTAACAGTATATTACCTATTACTGCTAAACATGTCTTATAGGAACTTCCATAAAGTATGAATATCCAGTATATATATATAGCTAAATGTGTATACATTTTAATTTATATGTATTCTCAATGGGAAGCACCATGCATTGAAATGGGCTTTCATGGCATCAATTGGCAAAGGGCAAACACGTGAAAGAAGCAGGAAAAAATAAGCAACCACTTTAAAAGTTACCAGAGTGGCCCTGAGGGTTGCAAGGGTTAACACATGGAATGCACTTCCCCTTTTAAACAGAAATCCTTCTTTTCAGTAGCTTTACAATTGTCTGCATCTTTCTATTTAATAGCCTCAGTGCTTTAATTTTCTGCCTCCGGCTCAGGAGTTTCTGGTATGTACAATGTAAGCAGCTATATAAGGGAGCAAATTGCTGGCATATTAAAGGGCTGCAATGCCCTCAATCTAAAGAGGAGAAAAATAATGCTAATTTCAGTATGATTAAAATTAGCAAGGAAAGCACAAGGATTTAGAAGAAAGGGTGAGAGAGAGCTCTCAATGAATGAAGCATGACATCGCTTCCCTGGAGTGGCTTGGTTTAAAAAAAGAGCAAGAAGAGGAGAGAGTTGAAGCTTTCACGTGTGTACACGCTACACAAGCTTATGAGGGGGCTGCGTAAAGCAACTGGGAGAGTCCCATGTTCTGAGCTCCTGCATGAATAAATAAAAAGGGATTCCTATGGATGCTCCTCTGTCTCTCCGGGAATCACTCATTAGAGTGGCTGTCTTGCTGGGATACCCAATACTCGGTGTCCTTGGAGCTATTCTGTCTTCTAAATGAACTCCAATGAGCTATATTTAAGGGAAATTTAATAAAATGTTTGTCAGAGGTTCTCCTTCAGGAGCAATAGAAGGGTTAAAAATTCACATTAACACTGTGCTGGGAAATGTAACCAAAATGATAGTAAATGATGTATTGTGCTCAATACCTTGAAACATTACTATCAATTTGAATCATATACAATATGACATCGACATATGAGCAATTTGAGATACAAGTAAAATTTTGAGCAAATATTTATCTTGAGATACGAGACAAGTTTTGATATATGAGCAGAAAGCGGACATGAGAGGCTGCTCATAAGAACATGATGGGTAATATCTCTCTCCTCGCAACTCCCTCATGTAATGATGTCTCTGTGGTTGCAACTTCTTCGTGTAATGTCTCTACGAGCACTGGGTGGAATGTTGCATTTTTTTCCCAGTTCGTCAGCGTGAATGTTGTATATACTACTTTTTGTTGGCAAGTGGTCGTACGTTATCCTATTGTGAGGACATGTGTGCATCACTTTTGGATTATTTTTGAAGGGAATACAAAAGCAAACAAAACTCGACAGGTTGCATCTAAAAGTCAGGGTGGGAGCAGGGCAAATAGAGCCAAACAAGGAGAAAGGTAACAAAATCTAAAACAAAATAAGAATTAAGTTTAGTGTAATTAGATCAAATTTATTTTGGGCGTCTCTGCATGGTTGTCCAAGTTCATTTAAATTTGTTTATGCTATGTTACAAGCTTGTTGCCGTGCAAAAATGTCATATGAAATAGTCCACAGGATAGGAAATTTATCTTCTCATCATCAGCACTAAGATATAACAACTACTAAATTCTTCTATGGCTTGCCTGTGTTTTTTCAAGGTAGTGGCATATGATGTTTGGCCACTGCACTAAAAAGGCTGGGTTATTTATTCCGAGCTGCCAAAATAAGCTGTCCGACAGAGGACAAGGTGATAGGTCAAATGCTAAAAAGCAGATACAATTTTCTCTCAAAGCCACTGCAGCTTCTCACTCTTGTAAGGGAATCGTTTTAAATAAAGCATTTGGCACCAAGCGGCAAACACGTCACTCATAGCGACGAGACCAAATTGTGACCTTTCTGGGAAGCCGCTAGAATCTTGATCTCCTCTCCCTGGCTCTAAGATTGCCTTTCCCATAGAGAGAAAACCGAATGACGAGCAAGGCTTTCTGCATTATGGATGGATGAGAGTGAGGAAAGCGATTTTGCATGCGTGCTATCCTGCTTTTTATAAGGAATTCTACACAGACGCATTAGTTTTACTTACCTATGTCATAAAAATGTCCACATTTAGGAGGAAGAACACCTGGCAACAGTTAAGCAATTTTCAAATCAAACTTTATTATAAAACCCCAAGCTGCTTCATGCCTTTCGGATAAACTGATGGATTAATTTCCAGAGTATACTCATACCACACTAGCAGAATACGAAATGTAAAACCAGTTAAAACTGTGCTAGTAAGTAAGGCAAGTAAGGACGCATACAACAAAGTGACATAATTTGCTGAGCCGCAGCGAGCGCCACATGCAATTTGGAAGCTGAAACATCTGGCTAGGCAGAGCTCTGCAGAAACTCAGTTTTGTGGGAAATCTAGTTTTGCGATAATAGCTTGAGTTATGTTTACCACCATGACTGTCAGTGTGGATTAAAAGACCTGTGGCTCCCTCTTCCCAGGTTGCACATATCAATGGGGGCTTTAAACGGACAAAACACACATAGTTGGCTGGGATAAGCTGCAACACCCCATGCGGTAGCGAAAATGAATAAATGTGTTTGGCATGTACAACTGCCTCGAAGCTTATTGTTTTGCATTTCAGCCCCAATATTCATGTGTTGTCAAGTGCAAAACAAAATTCATAGAAAAAAACAGTTCTGTAAAGATTATTCAGTCAAGAAAGTACTGTACTGCACACAGTGCAATATTTATCGTGACCGTTATATTGATCAGGAGTCATGTTGAAGTGCAAGCTGTCGTTTCACAATGGACTACGCTGTTAGCTGACTGATGACAAAAGTGATGAAACAGTAGATTGAAGGTCAAACCGAATCAAGCTCGGACACTGGGGGCATTGTGTAATTGTCACAGCCAATCCATAATGAGTCTTTTTAGGCAATTAGACAAATTACACCCATAATTGCGTACTAAATTGAATGTTCTTTTCAAATGCTATCAGTGCATTTGATAGATGTTTGGATTATTGTGGTTGTACTTCATAGCATAGTGTTAAGTGAGCAATGAATGAAAAGGAGAGAGAGGTCAGAGGAGGGCAAAAGAGAGCAGAAATGGGAGAGGTGCTTTGTAAATGTCAACGCAGTGACTGGCAACATAAAAGGCAGGGTGAAATCGTTTAAATTCCTTTAAAGATATTTTTAGCAGTACTTCCCCGACAATCTCTAATGGTCAAGTCGGAGAAACTGTTCTGGCCTGATAAATCTGGAGCTTTGAAAAAGGTATTTTATATTGCTTTCGCAAAGAGGATCACAGAACAGCTCCAATTTTGGCAACCGGAAGACTTATCAGATAGGAAAAGTTTAACCTTTTTGTCAACCTGCGGTTACGACATGTCTGAGCTCTAGAAGGCATTCTTTAAAATGCTTTTTTTCCCCCCATCCATCTGGCTGTTTTGGCGGATATCCTCATTCTTTGCAGTGACAATTTAATTTTCAAATTGTGCTTTGGGTTTTGACACAGACTAACAGGCATGCCAAAACTGCAATTTCAGCCATAATTACAACTGATTGGTTACATTAGCAATGATCATTAGTCGAATCTTTTTGCAGTAGTTATGACAAAAAAATACCGTATTCATTTATGATTTGGATTGATAGAAAGAAGGAACGCACTTATAGAAATAGTTCTGCAACCAAAAAATAACTGTAGTAGTACTCTTGTGACTATAAATCAAAACTTTCCCAATAAAATAACCTGAAATTGTGACCCACATTTTTCACATCCTTTGAGAGCATTTGTATGGCAGAAAAAGCTGCAAGGCAAGCCAATAAAGTGAGCCATATCATCGCACTCCAACCAAATATGGTTCAAATGACAGTTAAAACAAGCCTTTAGATGCCCTTAGACACAGGACCATAAAGTTGGTCACACAAGCCAAATCAAGAGGCTAGATCACAGCAGCCTTTGTTCTTAGTGTAAGGAAAATTATACATGCTATGTCCAATTTAGTAGTAACATGAATAATTGTGCGCTTACAAGGCCATAAAAATGTCTCGTCTCCATCAACACTCCACATAATGGCAAAATACCATAGCAAAATCACCAATAATTTGCAAATCTACACTCTCGGTTTAAGCATGCTCCTTTCAATCATCAACAAATAGCTATTACAAGTGCCGTACTATATGCCATAGCATTGCAATCTATTATATTTCGTTCATTGAAAACAACAGATCACCACAAATAGTCAATAATTATGAGGATAAGTGAGGTATGCATTCCTCAACAATAATCTACGACAGTGATAGCTCAATGTAAAACTAAACCTGTCATAATTTTATGAAAAAAATACTGTTTATTGGAAAGTTGGTAAGCCTTTAGTTCCCCAAAAACACAATGATGTGAGACGTGATTGCACGCAATGGCAGACTAATTGGCACTGAGTCAAAACCACTCAGGCACACCATTGGACACAAAATTTCATACTATGGCTGAGAGTTCCACAGTCAATTTGACAAGATCAGAGGAGATGGTTCCAAAACAATTAGGAACTACTGCAGTTGATTCGTGAGGTTACGCAAACATAAGCAATTTCGGCCTTGATGCACATGTACCCATCCTGCCTTCTTGATTTAATACACCATCAAAATCAAAAATTATTCAACGAAAACTACTGATACATCTGAAATCTCCAAGCAGAACCAAACATGTTACAACTTTCCACTAATTTATGTTTGTGATTTTTGTTTCTTGTCACTGGTTTATAAAGCTAATAGGTGTGTGGCAATACCCATGTGAATCATCACTCATCCGATTTTCTGATTCTGGCATACGAGATTGGTATCTGTTGTTATGATTCTGTTCCCAATTTAAAAATGACAGGAAATAAAAGCTCCACAATTTCTTAAGATTCCAAAAGGATTTAGCCACATTTGTTTATAACAACGCAAAATGAGATCCAGCAGGCAAATTCATACAGCAAGTTAACATATAATTTTAAAGGCTTACCACTAGAACTGTCGCTTCTTTGGTTTGGCATAATGACACCCTTGTTTTGTATGTTACGTGACCAGAAAGCGTATTCGGGGCATCACTTTGACAGATGCTTTAGAAAACGGTGTGTTCACTGCACCGTATGACAGCAGGGTTCAGGGCACCCTCATCGGAGTGACGGTAACTGTGAGCATTCCTTTAAGCCATCACATGAGCTATGATCCAGAGAAACATCTCGCTACACAGCCTGGGAGACAGGGCGTGGGAGAGTGATGGTGATGATGAGTCTCTAAGAAAACATATACGCACGTACACAATAATCCCTCTATCATCCATCCTTCCCATTCCTTGCATGTATTCACACAGCATTTTGCCTCCAAAGACAGATGGCAAGAATCAGAGGGCGAATTTGTCAAAATATGACATTCTATTGCAGTCAAAGACATCAATGTCAAATGCTCCAGAAAGTGAAAGAATTAAAACTGTTTGGGTGAAGAAAACAAAAATACGATGTTAAAGTGCCACTGTCTGTAAGACCATTATAAAATAGTTTGCGCATACATTTTCAATGACTATTATCTTTTGTGTTCCATATTATCAATTGTAATGTTCACACACACAAGCACTCATACAATATAATTATCATACTAACAAATAACAGTCTACAATATTCAAATAATAACATCTTTCTCCTTTTTACAGTCAACTTGGCAAATAAAGATCGTGCATTTCAGCTTCAGCTTGTGTCGTTGAAATAGGACAAAAAGATACCAATGTTTTGTGCCAAGAGTCCAAAGTAGATGTTGATTGATTGATCCTTCAATGTTTTTGATCGTGACACTGATATTTTGTGTGACTTTTCAATAGCCCGTGTATGAAGAAGGGCAGGGGGAATGCACTCATGTTCACTCTTGTACGCATCTCTCTATTTTACTCTTTGGTGTCCGACCCAACTTTTCTTTTAATAACAGACTTGTTTCAATGAGGATTATGCCTATGGAGGCAAAATTCTCCTTTGGCAGACCATCACGAACAATTGTCCTCTTTGACTTTGGCTTAGATCGTTGCTTTTTGAATTTATCTTTTCTTCACACCTTTGGTCACAAAGGGTACTCATGGCCTTGTTCCTAGCTGGTTACATCATTCTTGTTAAAATGAAACCTATAGTTAATAGTGTAGTTGTTCAAATAAATATATTTTTTTTAGAAAACTGTAGCTTTTCATGATACAAACAAAGTGGCCTTGCACAGATGGCCACAGTTTGAATCTCACTTGCAATTATGATGGGAACCCTTCGAGTGGAAGAAGGGTGCTGCTATGGACTCAAGCAGTGCGAGTATCAGATTGCCTTGGGAGAAAGTAACCATACAGATGAAAACCTACACCATCCATCAACTGAGCGCCATTTGACACTCTCGACCCAATCACAAAAGGAACACTGCAATTTTCTATATGGAGTGAGAAGTAGGAAAGAAATCTTGTTGGCGGAATACAATTTCTCAGCCAGCATATGTGGTGAACTCAGTTTTATCCTTTAATTATACTTGTCATTTTGTAAAAAGCTCAACCTAACTCTTGCTGATTCATATGCGACATAAAATTATGCACAATAATAACAGCAAAGTGCAAAGATCACACAGTTTGCATGCTGAGATAAACATAGGAGTTCAGTGTGAAATTCTCCGCAAGTTAACTAGTTTAAAACCACTTGGACTCTGCCTATTCTTTGGCCTGCTCGCTTTCATGTCAACTAGCATGTGTGAGCAAACATCATATAGCTGCCCAAAGCAGGGAAACGCTGCATTATTCATAGAAGTGCTGTCATAGTGAGCAATTGCAGCCATAAAAAGAAGAGGCGACACTGGTCGCATGGACACATCTCACCCGGAGTCTGGGCTGAAATACTTTTCATTAAATCAGTTCTTAGAGTGATAGGTGCAATGTGGTAGGGATGTGTGGCTATATTATTATGCACACCACTACGATTAAGATCCAGTACAATTGTATCATAAATTAATTCTATTGACAGACACTACATGGAAGTTAGTTCAATTATTGGAGCATGGTAAAGCACATCTTCATTGTGAATCGGTTTGGCTCCGAGATTTAGGGTAGGGAAAAAGGGTATAAGTATATTGCAATGATGAGATTTGAGAACTAATCCATACAGTAACGTTAACGAGGTTGCAACAAATATGGGTATTGTTTTACAGATCTCAACCCTCTGACTTCCACTCATAAGATTCTGTTAGTATGTAACTACTGATGTACTGTTTTCAAAAAGCTGGCTTATTTAAAAAAGATGAATGCTGTTAATTATAAAATTATAAATGGATAATATTATTTGGAATTAATGTATGTTTAACCAAGTGGGAATTGTAATTTAGAGGGATGCAGTGAAAGCTGCATACATATAATGACCAATGAGTATATACAAACACATGCCACCTCACAGGATATAATTTAAATCATAGAAGACTTCAGGGAGTAGCTTAAGTTGCATGCAATCGTGTCTGACAAATGTACTAATTGTTCTCCCTAGAGTGTCTTTTCACATCTTCGGTAAATTTAATGTAGGCATTAATGTCTGTTTAAGTAAGCCCATATTTCCACCCGTGTTTCAAGTGTCTGTAAATTTATAGTCCCAATGCTCTGTACATGTAGCCAGGATTTCTTCACCAGTCCCTTTTAGAAGACACCCACCCAAGCAGTTCAACAGTCGCATTTTCACACACCCCAAGATTGAATCCCCCTTTCACATAATTACAAAAGCTTTCTTATGAAATGAGCACAACAGCAACAATCACTGAATACAAACTAGTCTGTGGTTTATGTGTGATACAACATCTGAAGGCAGAAAATTACCAGGTCAACTTCAATCCGCTTTAGTCTCTTACATACTACAATACATGACCACAATCTAGGTCAAATAAAGAAGTAGGCAGTTGTTTTGGGGAGTAAACACAGACTGATTCATAGAAAAGAAATTATTGCTAAAGCACAAGAAATTAGATAATTGTACCTGATTAAAGATTAATTTTGAAATAAGGGACCAGAAAAAAAATCATATTCAACATGCGAACACCTATGACAATAATAATGGGTTATTACATAAATACTCAGAGATGTACTACAGTTTATATTATTTTGTTCATTCATGAGGAAAAATTACAGCTACAGTGAGCAGGGCCCGTTTTACAAGAAATAAAAATCTTCCTTATTTTGACAGGTAAGTCTTTTCTCAACCAGGGTGGTCATTATTACAGTAAAGCAGACCAATTATTCAAAAATATTGTAGAACGCTTTGGTAAAAATGCTCAATGCTCATTAATGCCTGGCTAATGTCCCAAAATCATTCATTTTTGGCTGATGTGTAGGGTATTTAAAAAAAATTGAACCCCTCCAAAAAAATAAAGAAGAGTATTTTTCTTTTGAGATTCTTAGTCATCCAACTCAAGATAATTAAAAAACACACACAGATGCTTCTTCGAAAATGGAAAGGCAAGCCAACTCTAGTGAGGACTGAATTTTCCAAATTTTGAATGGTATGAAAGTAGGAGGAATAAAAAATGAAACTTTTACAATCAATAATACTCAACTTTCATGGTCAGAGTAGAGAGTACCTGAAAAAAATATCACTGTACTCCAGTCGATGGACAAAAAGAAGCATATGGGAAGATGGCCAGCACAGAGCTGCATATCCCAGGAGAGTTGGGTCCTAACGCATACTTAATAGCATCACGATCTTTTAAACTTAATGAGATCAAACAACTCTCAGCACTCAAGCGGAAAATCGCTGAGAAACTCCGGCTGGCCTCACTGCAGCAAAGCCTCATTTTAAATACTGCAAAACTGCAGAGGAGGTGCAATGAGACAAAAGCCCAGGGCCATGCGCAAGCATACATGTTGGTGAGCGAATACACCCAAATTAGTGTGTGCAAACCATATGAATTCCTGCAGTAGTATAAACACATCCGCATAATTTTCTAACTGTTGTTTATTTCAACAACAACAAAAATCAAAAGAATAAAGACTAGAACAGTTGGCATAATGAAAATATTCGGGCATGTGTAAAGTCTATAAAGACATGTTTTGATGAGTAGAACTTGTCCTTAAACTGAAACATAGTAGTTCATACATTTGGATAACAGCAATGTACTTGTTACCACACACAACTCAAAGCAAAGTGCTTTAAAATCTGTCATCCATTTCCTTACAGTCCCAATATTTTTGTCTTTTGAGTTATTTTTTTCTACCTTAACATGCTGCTTCTAAAAATCTAATGGAAAGAAATACACTTCACTCTCATGAGAGCAGAATTTCAAGTAGATGAAGGAAGGAAGGATGTTTAATGATATGAAAATTGCTGCCAGTGGGTTAGTACTTCTTGAGAGGCAAAGAATTAATACAACATCCACGTATTATAGCCAAAGAAATAGTGTACGCCTGTACGGCATTATAACCCATTTCAAAAAAGACAAACAGATTGGCTCGCCAATAGAGAAAAAATGTAATGTTTGGTTGGAATGTCTTTGCTGCGGCATTGTTTCGATGAACTTCCGCAGTGTCAAGATTTATTTTTATCCAGTGTTGTATTAATTTTTCATAAGGTTGTCCCGATCACATATTTTGCAGCCGAGTTAGAGTCCGAGTCACCTGGTTTTAAGGTTGAGGAGCAGTCGGCAGTGGACATCTAGATAAAAATAATGAGTTTAGAAATGATTCACTTTAAAACTTATATTAAAAAACATCTATAATATTATAGCTCCACTTGATGTGCCAATATCACATCTTTGAAATGATCAAGATGATCAAATAATCTTTTGTGCAAAATAGTCGCTCTCATAGCAACTTAAATTGCCTATTCAAATAATTTTTACAGAATATTTCTTTACACACGAGCCACATTAAAAGCTTTCTTAGCCAAATGTGTTTCTCTGCCTATTGTGATTTTACTAGCATTAAGTGAGTTGTGGATAATGCAATTTATTTGTAGTACATTAAAAACTCATGATTTATCATTTCCATTAGACAGCTTTGAATAGGATTAAGCTTTCCCACCAGAATGTCAAGAGGTCCACACATCTATCATCTGGATTCATGAGCTCTTCTGGAGTGACAAGGCCTTCCAGAGCAACATGAAATCTTTGAAAAGCGTTTTGTAGTTGTTGCCGTTACACTAATAAATGCCTGAAATGGTTTTATGAACATCAATATTATTTTGGAACTATAAAGGGAAGCGTGCCTAAGTCCTTTCCCGACAGTGGAAAACAGGTTCTTTCTGCAATCCCTCTAAAGAACATTAAAACCATTTTTTTTTTGCTTCTGTTCTGACCCGCTGGTCATTTTACAGCATAAACCGCTTTAAGAATCATGAGATTTCCAATCGCTAGCCTAAGCACTACCAGCCACAAATTCATATGGATCAGGTTGCGCGTGCCGGTCAGTTACTGTACCAAGAATAACCATCCGATCGCAGACCAGGAATGCAGCGACTGGGTTTACTAATGGACTTGGATTTATTGTACAGAAAATGTGGATGCTGGTGCAATCAGCTTCTGTAGAGACAAGAATGCCTCAAAACAAAATCTGCCAAATGTCAAATTATTTGCATAGTATGAATGTCAAACTTCTCACACCCACAAGAACGGTCACTCTTTGTGTTTGTGAGTACACGCCCACTTGTTTACATGGGCATCAGTGATTTATCACCAGCTACACACCCCTCTCCACTATCATTGAGCACAGGAGCCATAACAGCAATAGACAAGAACAAAGAAGGAATCGACCTCTTGCTGAAACACAAAAAGGACAAAGGCATATTGCTTCCATGTTGACAGCCAATTAGCTTTGAGCAATGCCTTTCATACTGCGCAGGTAATTTGGATACTGACTGTTTTAATAAAAAAAAAAAGCTAAGTATTTTAATTGGAAGATTGCACTTGGCAGGGTAAGAGAAAATCTATGATTTACTTCTGCTGTCTTTTTTTAATTTTCATTGAGAGTACAGTAATGGCAAAAACTGCATCCAAAAAAAATTAATTAAACAATTACAATATTTGTACTCTACATTGACATTGAAACTAAATGTTCCATTATTTAATACATATCAGACCAGAAGTCATCAAACATTCACTATTTTGCCAGTAAAATTCCAGATAGGTGTAGCAAAATCACTTCAGACCAATTGTGAAGGATCTCTGTTGAAGTATATACGTATTACTTTTTAAAAATAGTATATATCCGTATATATATATATATATATATATATATATATATATATATATATATATATATATATATATATATATATATATATATATATATATATATATATCCGTATATATATATATATATATATATATATATATATATATATATATATATATATATATATATATACATATACATATATAAAAATGTATTTTCATGTGTCTGTATGTTCACCCTCTTGCTACTGTAACAATGAAATTTCCCGAATACTGGATGAATATCTATCTAACCTAAGTCAACCTGCCATGACATAAAATTCTTGATGAACTCATGATTGTTTGGCAAAGTTGCACGCTGAAGGCTATGGAGAATAAAGCTGCAGTAGAAACTGAGGAGCTGCATTGTTTGCTTACTTTGCTCCATCCAAGCAGGTGTAAATAGCCTTAGAGTAAAATCACTAGGCAAGCAAACGGTGGGACAGAGACATGTAAATTATTCAAGTGAAGAAGTGGGCGGTGGCGGCTGCTTAGTGGTGCTTTAGAGCACAGCCTCCCTTCGAGAATGCAGTCTTGCTCGCTGATGCTGATAAAAATACTCCCTAAAGAATGACCAAAAAAAGACTATCCTAACTTTGATAGTACCAAGAGAGTTTACCAGGGGTGCATGAGACAAAAGAACACATACAACTGTCGGCGATTCCTATAGAGATTCTATAATACATGCTGCAATGTGCAGACAAGCGAAAAAAATGGATGCGAAAACTTCAACAGTAGCTACTAAAAAAGCATTATTTAGTCTCATTCTTTTGAACAAAATTAAACCTTTGGGCTCTTCTGGGTTTTATCTCTCTTAATCATTTAACACTTCCCAGGCCACTTTTAACTTAAGGTCTTAAAGGGGAACAGGTGGGTAGTCCTAATTTTTCACAAAAAATGATGTGGCATGTGTGTGCTGTTGGTGATTGATTTGATTTTATAATTGCTCTAGTCTGGTTCTCTTGAAGTTGTCTAGAGTTTGTTGATTGCTTGATAAGTACTTGCCTATTAACATATTTTAGGTATTTTTTATTTAAAAATTATTTTAAAAATAGGAAAAGGGATTATTGATTTTTTTAGAATAATTTTAATAAAAGAAATGAGAACAAAAAGGAAAAGTCTTTAGTCAGTTTTATCTTTTCTATTAGTCTGTATTTGATTCTATTCTTTTTTTAATCAAGGAAAAACAAAAATAGTTTTCATTTATATATTTGCCATGAAAAGCAGTTTTATTTTAGGAACAATATTTCTTAATAAATAGGGAAATATATTTGTATCTATGTAATTCACATTTGTATTTCATCCAATATATAACCATATTTTTTAAATAGAAAATAAGAGAAAAAATGTCTAATTTCCATAATCCTTAATAAAATGATTATCTTTATAAAGAATCAAAATGAGATAATTCTAAACACCTGCTTTTGCCCTGTAAAACAATTTTAGATGTGCCGACTAATTGCAAGAATAATTGGTGATTATTCGGTCAAAGTAATCGTTTGTAGTAGCCCTAATGTGTTCATATATCTTTCGTCATGAATGTGAAGTGGTCAGAGCATATAAACCACAAACAATTATTCAAAGCAAATACTCAGTGTGTCAAATAAGAGTCACAAAAGATATAGTACATTGATTACTGGTGTCACAAAAGATATAGTACATTGATTTTTTTTCTGACTAATTAGGTAAAGGCTTTAACCTAATGAGTGTGTGAATGTTTGTAATGATTGCAACTCCACTTTTGATGAGGGATCGCACTAGTGCAACTGAGATTAATAACGGACAGCTGGGGGGAGGAGGCGAGAGAGAAAAAGTGGAGGCTAGAGAGAAAGTCAGAGAGGTAGAGAGACACCATTTGGCCTGTTCCATTGAGAATTGGATTTGCATTTGGATGCTGCAGAATGCCATGAGGATATTACAGAGGGAAGGTGGGAATTGGCAATGGAGGGTTATTATTATCTTTTTTTAAATATCCTCAATCTTTTGATAGCAATGTGTACAGATGTGCTATGCCCGTGAATACTCTATGCAGATGCACAAATTCACTGCCTAAAAAAATGTAAATCCTGGTCCATGTCTGACATATTTGACAGAAAAATAAACAATTGCCCTTTCGCAAAAAATCCACTCCTCTTAGTGATAGCTGCTAAGCCAACAGGCGCCGTGGATACATATGTCAGCGAGTTTTAAATGATTTATTTTGCCAGTAATATATGTAGTGGTGGGTTATATACAGAAAATGAAAAAACTAACAAGCTATGGAGGCAAGGGAAGACAGGTTCAACTCAAGCATGAAAATGGTAGGGTGCTCAGGTGTACGCTCACAAAATGAAACATAACTAAATAAAATACCATATTTCCCAGACTATGTCACACTTGAGTATAAGCCACATCAGCCTATGAATAGAAAAGGAAAAATTACAGAGCCGGACAGGAAAATAAGTCGCAGTTTTCGGAGGACAATGTTTTATATGATAAGATAACTTGAAATTATCTTTTTATTATAAACCCTAACAGTAGATGTATCCAATTTAACTATGCCAGAGGGACACCTCCTAATTATGGATGGGGGCAGCTTGTTGATCCTCTCTGAAGATTTGGTAAAGTTGTACGTAAGATTCAAATTCAAAACCACAAATGACTCAAATAAAACAATAAGCTATAAGATAATTTGATGGAGCATGCTCGCTCAATGTCGTTGCTAACATTTATGTTTGATATAGAATATCTATTTTGAGGGCAGAATTTGCACATGGTCAATTTGTTAATATATTACTACATTTTAACACACCCTCCAAAATATTAACCATATAACACAATGTCATTTAATTACAATAAAAAGCCTAATTCTAGCCATATTTCTAAAATTGCTAATCTGAATCCAAATATTTTTCAGAGTAGACAGTCTAGACAAGCTGTAAATTGCCATTTCTGATGACACTAAACCCCCAGTGAGAGTAATTCATGCTAAGAGCAGATTTAAAGCTGCTTAATGCACTAATGATAAGTGCTACATGTATGATGGTGGTCGATGCTCTTGTTGTGACATCCGTACCATCTGTGATATAGTCTAAACCCTTAATGAGGACATTTCTGAGTCCCTGGGAAGCTCAATGTTCATAGATACCAATGGAGGTATATGTGACGGGAGGAACTAAACCTTGCCTACCTCATTCAAATATCATCGAATTTCCTTGCTTTCTTATACCTTTTCACAGACATATCCCTTGTGTCTCATACCGGCAGAAGGGAAGTCAAGCTACCTCTGTACATTGAAAAATCAATCAAAGTTGAAAAGAGGCAGTGTCAGGCAACGGAGAAATAAAATTGATGAAATTGGGCCAAGTGGAGGGGCAACACATTTTTCGACAGCAACCTGCACACATTAACCTCTCTGATTGGACTTACCTTTTGAAATAAACTGCAATAAGTATGATTAGTAATCAGCAATGAACAATATTTTACCAACCTGCCTTTGATGGCGCCTTATTAACATATGAATCGCCCCACTTTGATGCAACAGTACATACTTCCAATACCCCTCCCTTCCAATGGAAAAATCCTTTTTCATTCAGTAATAAGTGCGGGTACTAATACCCAATGGCAATGCAGATACCCACAAATAAACCTCAAATTTTGAAAATATTAGCATATTTAAGGTCTAAATGTTCACTGCATTTACAGTTCAAATCAGAAAAATCACTAAATCCTATCCAAAATATTCCCTTGCTTTTTTTGCACAGGTTTAAAAAAAAAGTCACAGCAAAATATGATCAAGCTTGAACAGCTGGGACCTTTAAAGTCACCTCTACAACATGTCATTTTACCCCAACACATTGCCCTCTGTGAGCATCCCTCCATCCATCCATCCAGAAATACCTCAATTCTACCTCTAGTTAAAAAAATACCGAGCATGAACTCCCATTCATTCCCCTGGCAAATCTCTGCTCAGAAGTGTATGTTCACAAGTACTAACCTGCCCTTCTGACACGCAGAGCACAGCCAGGCTTTGTCCTTCTTGTTGTAGATACAGCAAGCCTTGCACACGTTGTACTGGCAGTCCAGACACTCGCGTTTGGGGTTGAGCAGGAAGGTGAAGGGCGCACAGCAACGAATGCAGCAGTGCTCGTTGAAACGATGCTGCTTGGACAGGATGGAGCATCTGCTGCCTTCTTCCACCAGCTCTTGCTTCATCTCACTAGAGTTGAGCGAGCGAGCAAAAGAGAGAGAGAGAGACAGCGGGAGAACGAGAGAGGGGGTTAAGATAGAGAGAAACAGAGCAGGGGGGGAGGGATGAGAGCATCTGGTCAAGTGGTTAAATATGACCGTAAAGTGGAATAATAGAGAAATTAAAAATGCATAAAAAAGGGGACACACCATAGGGGGAGTAGGGGGAATTCACATCTTCATATATGTTTTTCCTTTTTGTGTAACAATGGCTCACGTTTCGATTTAAAAGACTCCGCCATGCTGTGTTTGCCCACTGCAGTCAGAGCATCCTCAAACTGTAGAATGAGCCTTCTTAATCAATTACAGCATAGGCAGGATGAGAGACTGATATTCCGGGGGCATAAATAATGGTGCTTTGAAGGTCATTGGCACAAAGCTTACACTTGGGAGTGCTTGACAGGATTACAAAAAAAAATGCGCTAAAATGAGGATAGTATGAAAATGCAGCTGGCATAAATAATGTTTTTTTTTCTGTACGCACGCTCGGCAATTATATTAATCTCTGAAACTCATCATTCATTACTGATCTTAAACTGAAATCTATGTACTAAAAGGATATTTGCTAGAGGGGTGGAAGTTGGTTTTAATAAAAGGTTCACATACTGCTTGTCCAAACATTTAACTGATGTGCTGAGTTGTTAAAGACTGGGAATAGAGAGCCATTCAGCATGTCTAACTGACGGTGCGTGCATGTGTTTGGGGTGGTTCGGGGGCTGCAATCTTCAATAAATCATAAAGGTTGCGCCTCAACAGCACCTGCCCCAACGCACTGATTGCTTTTCTTATGCATCATTAGATGCGGAATATTAACAAGATAAGAAAGCCATTTCATGGACTGTATCAGGAAGTGTGGGGCTTCAATATATACTGTACCAACTAGTAATGTTCCGATCTGATACTAGTTTCGGATTTGGTCACAAGATTGTATCTAGTCCTCTAGTCCTGTCTGATTTCAGTACTATTATGGTATTAGTCTGCTGTAAATCAAACAACTGTTGAGTGAGACGACATCTCTTTAGAGACTAATAACAGTCACAGACCATTGTGTAATATAATAAACAAAGCATTTCTTGACATGAATACCAACAAAGTAGTTCATGATTTACTAGTACATTATATTTTGTAGTGGTCAAGAAAAATAGGCATAGAATTGGTATTGGCAAAAGATGTCTTGAAAAAAATCGAATTGGATCGGAAATCCAAAAATTTGTATCAGTATTTAACATATGTACATTTGAGAAGTAGTTAGTATGTTGCACCAGTCAATACTGTGAAAAACACATACATAAAACATTAAGAAATATATGTAGTATGTGAGCATGTCTGCCTTTTTAAAGGGTAATAAATTACTTGTCTTGTACAGCACTTGCAGTAGCTGTAAATTAGATTCTCATATAAAATATTATTTAGCAGTATCAGACATGCACAGTGGCTTGTCAAGTACTTGCCTATTAACATGCAGCCAGTCAGCCAATGCTAACGTCCGTGCAGTTGGAAATATTTATGGATGGTCATTAAAGGAGAGCTAGAGCATTTGAAATGGACAAAGTGAAGTAATGGTGGCAGTCTCTATTGTTGCTCATGAACTTTGTACTTTGGCTTAAAAGCTATCATGCGAGAGCCCTTTAAAGCCTCATGACCATGCAAATTCAAAAGGCTTAGGTACTTCTCCCAGCTTCCTTTTTTGATTGTTTGGCAGACTATGTTTGTATGAAATACAATTTGATGTCTCATGTATTCAATACAGGTACGCTGTCCATGGTGCTGAATTTTGATGTTTCTTTTTAGTTTGCCGCATCTATTTGTTTGGCCTCGAAATGTAATTGTAGATTCTACATTGCTGCATTCATGTTCATATAAATCTTATTGAGCATTTTTTAGCTGTTCCTACTTTTTGTTTCATTTCATTATAAATTAGATTTTTTGTTTAGTTTTAAAGTATACTATTTACACAATCCGCATTTTACATGTAGGATGCAAGAACACATCATGATGACTTAACTCACTTAATCATGCTCTACAAAGGTAATTTATTAGTGCAGGTGGTGTGACCCACATTTTAAAGCATCAAAGTTCTACTTAATCCAGTTGAATTTCTAAAAGTTGTTGCAACAGTAAATTATTTGCAGGATTATCCACAAATAATTTTACAGTAGTAAATATACATAAGGGCTTTGGACTGAGTCAATTTCCCTGTGGAGCATGAAAATCAAGATTTAAAGTTACTTTTGACAAACTTTCATTAACAAAAGGCTGATTTTTTTTCTTTATTTTCCATGTTATTGCATTTCAAGAACCATAACATTTCAATGTATGTTACCTATTTACATTCTACCATCTGAAATGCATTTATTCTTCCTTAGATATACCTTAAAAGGTACTTGGCCGAAAGGTATGATCATACAGTAAATTGCACACAGATAACAAATCCATGTTTATGTTTAAAACTGGCTACTACAGTGATATGGTTTGAGTTGTAATGGGGCAATTTTTGGCAGTGCAATTAAAATGTATAGTAATGCTAATGGATTATTAATAATAATAAATGGTATCATAGTCCAGCTAGAGTCCCAAAGGGAGATGAACCATGGGGATTTACCAGTCTTTGAATGTGCCTGCTGCTGCGTGCGTGCATGTGCTTCTGTGCGTGTGTGAGTTTAGTTGTGTTTCCAATTGATGTTGGAGACTAAATACTTTGAGGTACAACAGGAGAGAAAAAAATGCACTTTTGTAATTGTGCACTGATTGTGAGCTCTCCAAAGGCTAATTTGGAGCAATTTCAGCATGAATTTGCACTGTGAACCTGCGGCAAAAGCGCATACAATTTCCAAAAAAATACCCTTAGGAGGCTCCAAATGAGAGGGTTCTTAAGTGTTCAATCCATTTCAATAACAATTTACGCTGTAAACTGCTTTTTTTTATAAAAGTGGGAAACTGAAACCAGTTAAAAATAATTAGCAGGTCGCTTTCATGAAAGCTGAAATGTTTTTTACCGTTTTAGCTGGAATAGAACTAAGAACCAAAAAGTAAAGAATAATCCCGTCATGCACACATAACCTTATCATGGATGTTGAAATAATTGATTTTAACAAATTTTACAGAACACCTGCATTCCTTATTATAGATAGTCACCAGTGAGGTTGGCTTCTGTCTGCCCAGCCTTTCTTTGTCTTGGGCCATGTGGACACCATGTAGTCTATCTTTTATTCCCACAATAAATAGAGAAGCAGTGCTGCAAACTAGGCAGCTTTCCGCCACAAACCATCGATTTTCTGAGTGTTTTTTTTTCAGCTAAGACGGGTGTAAATAAACCTGACTTCAGATCGATCACTGAATATCCCAGTGACATACCGCATTAATACATAACTCTATATTTAATTTTGCTAGTATATGACTGCAAAAGAGATATAAAGTGCTGTCACAGTTGCATTGGTTGGACAAGAGATGGAATACAGGAACATTTTGAATAGAAAGTCGTTTTTGGAAGTCTTTCTAGGGAATGTTTTGAAGACTGTGGTTGAATGTTAGCAACCAAATTGTGGTATAGATGGCCTACTGCCATTGGGATAGGCTCTAACATCTCCATGACCTATGTAAGGAAGGATCCATGGAATGGAAAATTAATGAACCTTCAGAAGTTCACCCGGGAAGATCTGAGAGATGATGATATTTCTGAGAACAGTTGTTCAAGTTTTTTTTTCAGACATTCGTCTCATGTCAAGATGATTCATAGAAAACACGGAGGAAAGGGAGGGGGAGGCTTGTAGCCTAAGGGTGCCTACCTTCAGAAGATAATGACTTTATACGAAGACATCTGAGAATTTTGTTTACGTTTTCCTCAAACTGACATTCCACAATGGTTGTCTAATTAATTCAATTTTGGAATGACTTATGTCTTTCAAATTGTGGTTTCTGGTTAAAGGAATTGGGGAGATGATATTTCAGACAGCTTGCAATGCTAATATTTAAAAAAAAAAAAACTATTAAAAAACACACAAACACACAAATCAATGTGCTTCTTCTATCAGCATTTCAATTTATGCCCGAAACCAGAGATGTCCAAAATAAAGCCCACTTTCCAGTTTTTACGGCCTGCAGCAGTGATGAAAATATTATTGAATATTCTATGACACAGGTGTCACTGTGTGGAGTATGTATGTTCCTGCCTGGTTTCCTCCCATATCCACAATGCCCCAATTAATTTCGGAAAATAGAGGTATCACTGTAAATACATTTTAAAAACTCGATTCTAATTCTGTTTTACAAATGAGAGTGGCAAAATGACTCATCCTTTGAGTTTGGACACCTGCCCGAAAAATAGACATAACAACTCCCTACATTATACTATTTACATAAGGGCAGTGACAGAAACAGCTTATGAAAATCATGCATGTGAATCCATTCAGAACCTGCTAATCAGTCCTCCATCACACCTGTGCATTGCACTGGATCCATCACTTGCCTCCATTTAAAATGTGTGACGGACTTGGAATTGGGTTTGCAATTGGGTCACACGAAACTGAAATTTCTCACAATGCACAGCAAGTTTAGAGCGCAGAAATCATTGAAAGCAAGGCATACATTTCCACGGGGTATAAAATGACGAGTAATAAGAAAACATGAGCAGCCTTAAAATCAATGTAATAATTACGAAACTTATATTAGAAAACATGAAGTGTTCTTTTGTAATTTTGCAACGGTTGAGAAGCATCACAAAAGCCGATGTAATCATTCTACTTTAGTCTGAACTGTCTCTCACCTCGAGCTGAAAAAGTTTACAGAGAAAATGTGGCTAATTTCTACACTATACATAATTAATCATATTCATATCATTTTTTTTGCTTTGCCCTCAATGTTCTTGATTCATGCGGTGCATGAATAAAGAGCTAAATATTTTACATTGGCTCATATTTCCTATTTTTCTTCACCGTCTTTTATGCCATGTCTCCAAATTCAAAGTGACCACATCACTGCATCATTCCACAAACACCTAAACCTTGCCTTTAAAGTCAAATAGTTCCTTCAGCATGTCAAAGATAAGATATTTTGTCAGCAGTTGTCAAGAATCTCAAGAGGCACACTTCACTTCTCTGCACAGTTCATAAAGCACACAAACACACAGTTCCTCATCATCGTTATACAGGTTCTGCATCACAACAATCCTGCAGGCTTTATAGCACACTAAGCCATATGGCAGCTTTGTGAAGACACTGGAAAAAAAAGATGTATAAATATGAGCAGGGTTGTGTGCATGTACAAACACACCCGGTGTAAACTAGGGACATTTTGAAAGGCGGCACAAGCCTAGGGATTCATAAAAACCATCTGGGTTAATACAGCAATGCATGAAATGCAGTATCCAATTTTATAACCTCAATGACCTTAAAAGTTTCACGCAAACCCAAGGGATAGTATATTTATATTTCATTTTTTTAGATAAGGCACTTGTACAGTAGTACCTCGACATACGAGTGCCTCGACATACGAGCAATTTGAGATACCAGTACAATTTTGAGCAAAAACATTTTTTTATGTTATGTTATGAGTGCATTGCCTTTTATGTGTTTTATTAAAAAGACATGGCACAAAACTACTTTCTAAATTATATTTATAGGAAAAAAATATCTAATGCCATGATGCAAGGAGACTCAAATGGTATCTAGATATAGAAAATAAATGAGGATGAGACCTTGCGATATGTGTCAAGTGTTTTTAATACAAGGAGCTTGAAGCTGGGGGCAAAGAATTTTTCAAAATATATAAATAACAACACTTAGATCAGCACGCCATTTAGAAGCCCTGGGGTTAGTAATCATGGGCCTGCTCATTAAGGCATATAAAGTCAAAAAAGTTTTAGCTGCTTCAGTAGTTGGTTAATTGCCTTTCAGCGACAGTTAGTGTTTCACCATTGCTATAAGCACAACTGCAATTTATATTCTGCTCGGCCAAAATGAAATCCTATACTTTCTCATTGGCACAAAAATCCATCAGTGTATTATGTTCTCTTTTTTAACTACTACAGCAAATAAATCTTATAAATTTAGGGACTTTTTCCTCAGGCGAACATTAGCCAACCAGCCCCTCAAAAATGAACCTTCACTGAGAAACAATTCTAATCAAATGTGTATTCTGCTGACAAGGTATTGCAATCAGAGTAGCCTGCCTGGCATAAGCATTATCCCATAGAAAAATGAGAGATAAGGCGCTAGAAGAAAATAATGTGCAATCACAGCAAAGTAAAATCATTTAGAAAAGAACGGATTAGGTCTCGCATTTTGGATAATAATGTTTTGACCCCTAAATTACTTGAGAGAGAACGTGCTCCCAATTTAATTTGTGCATCACATCCGTATGATGGGCACATTCAGGGTGTAGAAAGCCAACTGCAGCAATCCTTGGGATTTAGTTTGTCTCAAGACAGAATGAGTGGAAAATTCTGGGATTATTTTTGTTTATATTTTTTTGATTGAATGGATTTGAGGCATTAGGGTTGGATACTGCAGAAAGAAGTACTTGCATCCTTTAATCCAATTCAATAGAAAAAGCCTCATGACTTTTAAAATATTAAACATTTAAAGTTTCTTTTCAAGTGGATTTTAAAAGTTGAAGTGCATTTTTTCCTTTTACTTTGAAGACTGGGATTAAAAGAATGTTGCAAATCTCTCAAACACTGTCATCATGCCCCTCCTTTCATAATGACATTACCTGCAATAGCTTGGCGCATTGTTTTCAAGGTACACAGTGAGCTGCAGGCTACAAGTGTGGGGTATGAGAGGATGTGCTGCGGTATATTACAAGGAGGAGACCTGTGATAGCCGCCAGGGAACAAGAGGCTATTTCTGTGGCAGGAAAGAAGAAGAGATCACAAATGTGCAACGTTCACTGAATTCCTGAGTGGGAAAGCCACACAGCAGAGAAAGACTGCACAAAATATGAAAATATTATTACTTCCAAATGGGATGCAAGCCATTCTATAATGCTGGTAAAGTTTGAGATTCTTATCTAAGAAAAAAATCCATAGTTTGCAAGTTATGTGACGGGAAATTGTTTTATTCTCAATGTCAGACATTTGACTGTAAAGAAAATGTTATGTCTTCTTAGGAGTGGCAATTATAAAACATTTTTTGGATGGATACAGTCGAATAGCAAAAAAAGACTATTTAAACAAGAGATTTCAGATATTGTGTTGGATGTTTGTTGCTATGTAAATCAGCTTTTTTTGCTGTTGTTGCACTGAGTGGTTTGAAGTAAAACGATTAGTTGGGAGCATGCAAGAATGACTTTTTGGCATTTGTTTGTGAGGAAGCGGTTGTTGAAGGTTGACAGAGTGCAAACCTTGGCTAAATCAGTATCAAATAGTGTCTAACCAACAACATGACATGTTAGGTATGGAAATATAAGATACAAGCATTGCACACTTAGAATTCCTTTGAGCAACTCAGTCAGCGTCAACCTTGATGCAAGATTCTCTGATCAGTTTGATAGGAACTAGAACATTTTAGGTTCACTTTTCACCGCAGAACAAAATGCATATAGGGAGTTTGTCCGTGAAATCACCTGCACCCGACATATATGACGACATCATCACGTCATCAATGTTTATGGAAGTAAATATGACACTTTTGGGAGATTTCTGCTCGCGTTTTTATGTAAACTTTGAGGATTTCACTACTGGAGTCAACAATTTCTCAACCTGATGGCTTCGTTTGTAGATTTTTTTGTTCCTTTTTCCGACATTTACTTATTTTGTTAGTTGTTTTGTGAAACAATGGTGACGTATTTTATGTGTTGATGATGTATAGATTGAAATTGTACAGAAAGCCTTAATAATGCAGAGGCATCGGATACATAGCTGAATTGGAAATTACCTTCATTATGAATGTAGCTTAATTCTCATAACTATTTCTTTATGAACAATACCTATGATAAATGACTTGATTTTTGCTGGAGAACTTGAACTTGGTGAACCCATGTACTTAGAACTTGCATGATAACCAAGTACAAGTGGCAAATCAATACAGTCCACAAAGGAGCATGGTCTCTACTGTGCATAGCAAATGCCCCAATAGAGGATAGATACTTAGTCGTACTAGTCAGTGTGGTCTCATTTCTTATAGAACTTAAGAAGAACTTGGATTAAAAGAAAAAAGAAAAAGCAATTTGTAGACAAACTGTGTGGAAATGCTTTCATAATGATGGATTATTGTAGAGATTAAATTGAAATGTGAAAGCTGTGAAGAGGCAAAGATGTGAACTTTGTGTTTGAAAGTGTTAAATAAGATTTTTTGGTGTAAAACTTTGGTGATTTTCTTCCAGGGCAGAGAGTCAACATGATACCCAATGAGGATTTGTTTGTGGGTCAGGACTCGGGTTATATAATGTGAATGAAAGACAATTGGAAGTTTTTTGTGAGTCTGTTAACATTGACCTAGGGAGTCAAATGAGTCCAAAGTGTTCAATGTAACCTTTTTAAATGGAATTACTCTCCCACAAAATAGCTTTTTAAGAGACGCGGGAAAAATGGCTTGAAGCAGAAACGCATGAAATCGATCGAATTTTTGTGTGTGTGTGTGTGTGTGTGTGTGTGGTTCTGGTGGTAGTTTCAAATGTTCAATGAAAGCCGGTGTAGATTTTATGTGGGTTCACAAATGAAGGGGTGAGTCTGAGCTGAAAGTTAATAAGAATGAATAAAGAATATTTGTGTGTTAACTAAAAGACTTGATCTGGCTGGACATTAATGAAGCAGAAAATAGATCTGGTCCGTATTTTTATCGAAGAGGATGGCTAGACGAAGAGACAAGTATATAGAACAACGCCTTTTCAGAGCTGCCAACCTCTGTGTACCCCATTTAAGGAGTACCTTTGCCCATTTCCGGAGTGAATGCGTTTCACGCAAAATCGATATGTGCTAATGTCGCACAAGACAAATCATTCAACAGAACTTGTAACTCGGATGAATCACAATGCACTCTTGTTACCGAATTCTTCAGATTTACAGTGCAGTTGAATCGAGATGGCGGAAGCCGTACCGATGGTGTGAATTTCCAGACATTTAGATTAGAAATTTGGTACTTTTATGGAATGGTTGCTTCAAAAAATTAAAGGGACAATTTGCGTTTGCGTTGCATTTCCGGATAAACTCCTGAAATTCTGTTGTGGTCTGCGTATTGAATATAATGGCAACCTATTTGCTGCGGCGGACGGAGCGGATTCAGTAGGTTTTAAGAGTTGGTCAATGAAAACGTGAATTAAATGAACAAAGTTACTGTTTACCATGAGAAATGTATGTTTTTTTGGTCAGAAATTGGGAGTTTTTAAGGAGCTATTAATTTTTGAAATAGGAAAATTACAGCAGTATGACACATGAATTTTGGAAATATTTGGGAGATTGAACCGTTTGATTTGAGCGTACAATATGTTCAACAGAGGAAACCATCACACCTTATCAAAGCTTTCTCACAAAAATAAATGCTTAATGTTTGCTTTGTTGATTGCATTTACAAAAAAAGTGTTTATGTAAGTTGGTCACAATAATAAATCCAATTGATAATCTATATTTTGCACCAATTATATTTTTTGTTAAATGTTGTTTGAAAAGGAAAGGTTTTCTATTTTATGTCGAGAAGCACATAGCTCAGAAATTTCAGGTTTCTACTCAAAGTACGAACAAGCTCTAGAATATAACCATAAAGCCCCATTAAGATGACTATGAAATGCGTATCTAACCAACTTTCTCATAATAGCCAATGTGAGTCGCAGTGAATGCCTCTCATATTCAAGTGTCCTCGGTTAAGCCAAATAGAACTACTCGTGGATTCGTTCACCACACACAAAAACATATGCAGTATCCAGGCAGCTCCCGCCACAGGGAGTTAGTTCAGGCTTCTCCGTTGAAAACCATTCAGCATTATTAAATTATCAGGATATGTAGCTGTGGATGTAAGCATTTTTTTTCTCTGACTAAATGGAAGAAAATGAGCCTCTGGAATTAAACAAAGTGGCTCATGACACATAATTAAATAAGCAAAAAAAATACAGTGATCAATCAAATAGGACACTTATTATCCAAATTGTAGCTAATTTAGTATCCTGAAAGTGTATGCTTTGATGTATTTTAAATGAAAAGTAAAGCTCCTTTGGCCTGGGGAAATTTACAATATTTTGTCCTACCAATCATTTAATGTTTGCGAGATGGTGCAAAGCCGCCCATTCTTGCTCTAGCGCTCCAACCCATATGTCGCAGAATAACAATAGAACTGACAATTCAGGCAGGGTAGCCTGAGCCAGAAAGATTGTCAGCTTTTGAGCTGAAGTATAAAAGCAGATTTAAACCATCAATAATGCACAATTCAGCTGCAATTATTTTCTCCACTGTGCTGCATTTATTGCAGCGATTTGGTACGACCTGTTTTCTTCAATTTGAGGGTTAGTCTGCAGGGTTTTGTCTGCAGCTGCAGACCAAAAACGTCCCTGGCCAGTCGACTTGTCAATAACTCATTTTAATGAAGCATCCGACACCCTGACAGTGATGACAAGGACTGACATGATCACTCATCCAGCCGCCTCATTGGCAACATGACATTGACTCATAGGGTACATTGTGGGATGTTGTCAAAATGTGATGAAATACATTAAATCCAAAGATGGTATGGGCGTTAAAAGCTAAAAAAAATGTAATAAACTGTGGGGTTAGTTTATTTGTGCAGTTAATTTTAATTCCTTGAGGCAAAATGAAGGTTTATATGGCATTGTTCAACCACAATCTTTATGTGGTGATAACTCCTTGTTATAGGGGGAATGGGATGTTTTTACCTTATATGGTGATTCATCATGATTAACAAGGTGGGTGGGCAACACAACAGTGTTGCAACATTTTCCCAAGAAAAAAAAACAGTGCCATCTTGCTTCTCACACATACTTTGACACACGTATACGCAGAGCTTATGAATGAGCCCAGATCCTGGCATGCAGAGAGACTTGGCAGCTCTAAAGCCAGCATGGGGTGGCGGCGTGTTTACTCCAGCAAAAGAAAGAGTGCAAACCTCGAATCTTAACCTTTCACTTCTGTGGCAGCTATTTATCTCAATATCGGAAAACTTCCCCCACGGTATTGGAAATGATACCAACTGAACGATGGACAGATAAAAAGATCAAGTGCATTTTCCATTTTATTCGGTCACAAACTTAAGCTGTCTAGAGAGGGCATTATAACATTATAGAAGCGAGGGAACATATCCAAACTGCTTTGAGAAAATAGCTTCATTACTTGTTTTCTTTTTTTTAAATTTTATTCCAGATTTGATGGTGGGATGGTGTGTTAGAGTGACTGTTAAAAATAGACACAAATGATTCCTTCCACAACTTAGCATTGGCATTGCCACAGGAACCAACCAGTTCCCATTAATTGAAAAACAAGTAATTGTTTTCTATTCTAGGCACCACAATAAACCCAGGAACCAAAAAGTACCTACTTATTGAAAATACATAAATTGTTTCCATGCAAGACAACAAATGGAAGACTATCGCCATTGAAACCATTGGAAAAGAAACAACAAAATGCTTACACAGTCTGGACCTAGGTGGAACACTTCAAAAAATAGTGTAATACTACTGTCATTTATATAGATCAACACTTTTATAAAAAGTATAAATAAAAATACATGTTTTTTGTCATGACTAATACCATTATAGAGAAAACCATTTTAGATGTGACTTAATGTAATTTTTCCGTCACATTTGATTTACTAAATGATGTATTATGGTAAATACCAGGCTTCCATTCACACACACCACAGTAATGAGACAAAATGTGACTGTTGTAGTATCTTCTCTTAAAGCCAAATAAAGGTCAACAGTTTGGAATCAGAAGCCACAGAATCCAGGCAAGAGCTTGCATTAAAGTTAATTATAAGACGGTTTTAAATGCCGAGTTGAAACATAGGAGAGACATAACTCATTGGTTGACAGATTTTATTTTGAGATACTAATTTGAGTTTCTGCATTTTAGGTTTTGTTGTGGTAAACACAACAAACACATCCCTTATGGGTCGTCTGTTTGCGCAAGTGTAATTTAAGTTGATATTTATGTACTAGGGAGGCCCAGCAGCTGAGTGGTAAGCGTGTTGGCCTCACAGTTCCGGGGTCCTATGTTCGATCCCAGGTTGATCCTCTGTAGAGTTTGAATGTTCTACCTGAGCTTGCATGGGTTTTCTACGGGTACTCCAGTTTCTTTCCATATTGCAAAAACATGCACAGTAGGCTGGTTGAACGCTCTAAATTTTCCTTAGGTATGAGTGTGAGCGTAAATGGTTGTCCATCTCCTGGGGCCGTGCGATTAGCTGGCGCCAATTTAGGGTGCCCCCCGCCTGGTGCTTGAAATCAGCTGGGATAGGTTCCAGGACCCCCTGCGACCGTTGTGAGGATAAGCGTTTCAGAAAATGAATGAATGTATGTAGTCATTGTTGATATGATAATGCAAAAGGACCACTCACGGTCTGGTGGGTTTTACTGAACAAATCCTCATTTGGATGTTAATCTCTATATTAGGCTTTGCTGCAGAGCCATGATACGTTAGAGTGTATCAACTGTCAACTTTAATCTGATTTTTTTGGTTTATGTAATGTTAATAGCCAGTGAATCTTGACAATAAAACCAAAAGGAGTTGGTACATCACAGCAGAAGCAGCTATAATGTATTATAGCAATTGGAAATAAGTGATTATACTATGTACGGTATGCTTATTTTTTAATAGCTGGTAAACACAGCAAAAATTGAACACACTGTTAATCGTCCATTGTTTATTTCCCGTACTGCTTATCCTTACAAGACAAGGGTCGCAAGGGTGCTGATGCCTATCCCAGCTTCCTATGGGCAGTAGGTAGGGGACACTCTGAATCAGTGGCCAGCCAATCGTAGGACACAAGAAGATAGATAACCATTCACACTCCCACTCAATTAATTGTCCATTAGAGTGGAAATAATTATGCATTGGTATTTCAAAAGGTTTTGCCAAAATTATTTACCTGTGTTTTTCAAGTATCATTATGGAGCCTCGTTTGTAACATTAGAAATAACATCTTAAATCATGTGATACTATTTTTTAGTTGGAGTGAACAGTAGATTTTTAGGGCGATATATCATTAGATGATATATCACAAAACAAAACATCACAATATGCCAGAATATGTCTTGTAAGAAAGGTCAATCAGATTTTTTTAATGATTTAGTTTATTATTTTGAGTTTTGCATTAAGTATTGTAATTTTAATCCATTATATATCTTAATGTAAAATCAGGATATTAGCCTAGAAAGTGGCTTGATAAATGGAAGGTCTTGCAAGGACTTAAAATGAACTTAAAAGGCGGAAGAATAAAAACAAGTTCATGATTCATAATTGGGAAAAGAAAATAACTCGGCTTTTTGTACAAAGCTCAAGGCCGTGCCAGAAGTACACTTCAAGTGTTATGCAACGCCTTTTTTGCATGTACTGGTATTCAGATATAAAATGGTCTTTATTTTCTTGTTTCTTTTATGAGATACATATTTTCAAATTCCTCCTAACATTAGTAGTTTTATTTTTGTAACTTCATTGGGATGATGTGTATAATTAATCATCAAAATGCTCATTAAGTGTTTTTCTAATGTTTTTCTAATGGCAAACATTTAGCATTTCCAAATCTAATAAAGTGTTAGTGCTATTCTAACAATAGATTCACATTGTGGTTTGAAGTTTTCAGCAGTGTAATTGGAATAATGTTTGTGTACAATAATTCATCAAAATGCTCACCAAGTTTTTATTTTTCAGTAAGAGGCATTATCTACACCAAATAGTTGACAAGTTCCTTAGGTGCCAACGGCAAATATTCAGCGTTTTCCAAACTAATAAAGAGTTTGTGTTCCTCTATCAATACATTGACATTGTGGTTTGGATTTGGCAGCAGTTTAGTGCTGCACTGCATCATACTGATAGCAGTTTGTATTGTAAAATCAATACCACGCCCTTCCGATCCATCAAAATTGAGCTTTGATTTATGTTCAAATAAAATGTCATAGAACTCATTAGATTCTGCACATGTACCTCATGAAGTGACTAGTGAGTCTTTACAGAAAAGGAGGACTGTCTTTTCGCTGTGTTAATTTATTGGTGCATATTATTTCTCCCAGTGAAGGGCAAGCAGATAAGAAGCAAGTGAGTTTGATGCTCTGTTCCATTTTGTTGCACACCTCACTGCCACACAAGTCTAATCGAATCAGCACAAATAATTGTATAAGCAGCCAATTTAAATCTACACAACTCATTGAGCACTTCTCTGAATTAGTGTTTAACCAGAATGAATGAATACAAGACAAGTTAATAGTTGTCCTAATGTTTTCATGACCACTCCCGAAAAACAACTGTATGCTATTAATATTATGCTTTTAAATGCAATTGTTAAATCACAAAAATTTAAACTTGTCTTCTCTGTATGGGGGCTTACTTTTAAACATTCTGGGTCTACTTGTATAGAGCTAATGCCAATATTGCCCATGACAATGACATAATACATTCATCCATTCATCTTCCATACCGACTATCCTCGAAAGGTTTGCGGGGATGATAGACAAGCCAATAAGTAAAGAATACCGGGTGCAATAACGCTAAAGTCCAGAGGAGGGCATAGGAAGCATTAAATAGCATTTGTAATGCTGAACAAGGCTCAATTGATTTCAAATTTAATTACAATGCTGAGAGAAAAAGGGCAAGTGGCCTTTAGCTGTATAAGCAAGATAGTGTCAAAAATGTTGCATATAAAAGGCAAAAGACAAAGTTTCGAAATGCTGTTAGCACAAATTGATAATGGTATGTTACAAAAAGGGCATTTTACTCATTTGTCACCTTTTTTTGTCATTTGATGAATCCCCTGGGAAAAAAAGTAGACCAAAAAGGTGATGGCCAGTACAGGGAGACCATAAAACTGGGGAACTGTGCTTCCTGTGGGTCTTTGCAAAAAGGTTCAAAAATTGTACCCAGGTGGGAGAAAGAAAATGTTTTCATTCAAGAACTCAATTGCTATTTCTTAGTAAAAGACAACTAGCAACTGTGTTGTAACTATCAACATCAAATTTTGATAATGCATTTAAGGGAAACACACTTTTTCTGACGATCTCAGCAGCTAAACTAAATGACTTTCAGCTGAGGTTATATAAATGTTTTTACACATTTTCCACAGAAGAACCTTGCTTAATTTGCTTTACCATGTGTGAAGACAACCAATTAAACTCTAACAGTTCTAGAGTGTTTTAGGGTCATTGAGCTAAAAATACTCAGAGTATCATGGCATGAAAAAAAAATGAACCATAGGAAAATCTTTACAAAAATAAAGATGAGAAATGCAGGAGCTTTTGGCCCATTGTTAAATGTTGGTTTTCCACCCCCTCTACTACTACTACTACTACTACTACTACTACATTTGTGCTTATTCTGGATAGATGAAAATGACAGGATGGAATGGGGCTACTGTACATTTAATTGCGACTGAAGATGAGTGATGGTTATCTTAAACAACCAATAAGTCAAGAATTGTATCCCGTCTGTGTCTAAATGATGTCCTTCACCTGACCACAGCTACAGATGGAGAGCTCGGCAGAAATTCAACACAGAGCTGTACCACACAAGAAATGTAGACGTTTCTGGATGTTAATGATAGACTAAAATATTTAGATTACATGTGTTTAAACATTTGAACAAAGAAAGGGATTATACAGAAACCCTCCAACTGAGGATACTGAGCTAATAATAGAGGAGGGTGTTTTTGTTTACAAAGGAAATTAAGCTGATTTTAGTATATAGTCAACATTACAAAAATGGTTGTCTTTTCTTTCTAATTCAAGCGAATTCCAGACTACACTCTATACTGGTTGCAAGTCAGTCATAGAGCACACAAAGACGACAACAAATAACACTCAATCCCACCACCAAGAACTGGGAATCGATCCCACACTTCCTGCACCAAATTCTGGTTAAAGAACCACTATACCTCTTAGATCTAATTTCCTAAACAGCAAATCTATGTCACCAAATGGATTAAGCCAGCACATTAACACGCAAAATAGAAAGTCAAGGAAAAAGAAAAGAAAGAATTTCACAGGAAGACAAAGTATCAGGTGGCATGGATGTCTCTGACAGGCGAGCAGAAGCGAACCCACAAGTGTGTTTTGTGCACAGTCATCACCACAGTTTGGCCCAGGTTTCAAATGGTCTGATTGTCTGACACAGCAAAAAGTGGAGGATCACTACTGCAGCGTCAATCTCATCCATCCTGGCAGTGTTCCTGGCATAAGAGTGAATTGGACGGAAGAAAAAAAGATGGAGAGAGGAGGTGTTCTGCTGGAGGGTTGGTACATTTTGAGAGCACACATTTTGTCTTTCAGTCCCAAACACAACCATGATCATCATACACAGTAAAGCAGGAAGGACTCTCCCTAGGAAATAATGACTCATCATTCGACATCATGATAAAGATGCAGCAGTTTTAGTTTATGTCTATGATTTTATATATGTATACTTAAAGCAAATCACTTTTGTGTGTGCACTAAATCATGCAAAGAGACTGATGACAACATCGAAGGATGACGGACCCATTGAATTTGGCAAGTGTCAATAACAGCAATATTTGTACAAGAATAATGATTCTCTAATCTGTGGGAGGAGGACTTGGACTAAAACTTCAATAAATAGTTTTTTAAAATGATTTAAATCAAGCAGAGAGGAGCTATTTTCATTGACCAATAGAAAGTGGACCACATACTGTCCAAATTAACATGGAAGAGGTCATTAATCCAAAACTAAATACAATGGAGGGATTACACTCGAGGTTTTGTAAAACATTTTATTTTCCACATGATTAGTGATATGGAAATGTAAGGCCAAAAAGTAGCCAAAGCATGTTAGTGAGTATTGGAATGGAGAGTGCACCTGCACGCCCAGTTAACTACTGCGGGAGTTTTACTCCCATTACCTATTTAAGTTTAATTATATTAAACATCATCAAGTAGAAGCCATTTCAAACACTAATTAGAAATTTCACAGTCTGAAGCAACCGTAAGGCTGACCTCGACTAGCCCTGAGAAATTACAAAGTAAAATGGACTTGAGGACTTTGTATAACAGGCCGAATATTATCTTCTTTCGTCGATTTCTAAATGCTAAAAAAATGATGGAATGTTGTCGTTTATTCATTCAGTTTTCAAACGTTTTAGCCTTTCAAGTGTCAGGGTTGGTGGTGCTGGATCCTATCCAATCCTGTGGGCTGACCCTATACTGTTGGCAGTAGACAGGGGACACCCTGAATTGGTTGCCAGCCAATCATAGGGCAGAATGAAACAGGCTCATACTGAGACCAAGGTACAATTTGGAGTGTTCAACTAGCCTACCATGCATGTTTTAACTCCAATATGTACGATGGTAGGTGTTGTATACAACACCCTAGTCTGTACGATAAGATGTATAGCAACTATCTGGCCTGGGATTAAAACTTTTTTTGAAGGTTATTTTTATTTTACAAAGAAAAAGGCTAGCTACAGATTGTGGCTCAGTAGAAAATCAGTGAGTTGACAGTGCATCCTGAATGAAAATTACAGATTGGCTTTTTTTGAAGCAATTGCGGGTAATAATCAACCAGTGAACATCCCAAAATGAGATAATCAGGCTCTACTATTCCGCAATTTGTGTTCACACAGATATGCGATGACATCATACACACTTCCACTTTAAAAAACTAGCCACATGACTCAGACAAATAACCCGTACCAGAACAGCAGTTAATCCCCACTAATGGAAAGTTGTGAGCAGTTGCTCACAACTGAAACCAAACCAGATCTATCCTAGCTTGGATTATATGAAAGTACATGGAAAGAACATGTCGTCTACTCTACATGAATGGGAGATTAGCCACTTTATGAGTGTTTACGTGCATCAGTGGTCACAATCTTACAGTTTTTGCACTACATTATTTCCTTATGTCAGACTACTACACTTGTAAATGAACGGTATAAAGGCTTTAGAAATGTAACTTGTATCCAAGAAAAAGTGAATTAAACAGGAAAATTTGAACCACAAAAAAAAATGTTAATTGCTTTTGCACATAACACAAGCTAAGTGAAGGTCAATCGGTTTTGCATTCACGGTGACATTGAATCCTTAATTCCCTCCTGGCTTCACTATTTCTTTTCTTTCATGAATTAATTTCACTCATCTGCTTATGCCTTCAGTAGAGCTAAATACAAGAAAGAAGACAGAGGCAAATACCCTTGGACGCATGAGTCATATTTAACTTAAATGGATGAATCTGACTCAGATTAACCTCTAAATGCTTTAAACGTATTTCTCCAATTTAAAGCCAATGTTCATTGGATTAGTCTTAGAATAAACTGAGCACCAGATGGTTTGATAAAGGCAGCAGATGTGGATGAAAATGCTATATCATGCAGAACCTACCAACCTTAGCATCTGGATAAAGTAGTGACCCTAAAGGGAGTTTAATATACACGCTAATCAGTATAATTTTGTTGTATGCATTATAGCAGGCACACAAGATTAACTTTTCATAAAATGTCTGTTATCCTTCCTGAAAAGACTTTTTTCTTACAAACAGAAAATTGCGACCAAAATGGGTTGAGGGGCAAGATTACAAATCTGCCTTCAGTGTGGAACCCCACTGACAGTGAGTCAACTAGCGCTTCTGGCAGCTTCTCGACTATTTCTATCGATAATGATTTTCCAGTCAGATCTTCCCGCACCCCTTTGGGAGCACCGTTTGCTAACCAGTCTCACGCGTTGTCCTATGAGCGTCCTGTTGTTATTTATTGAGCTTCCCTAAATTGATGACAGAATGTGCAAAGGCCAGGGATTGAGCAGCTCAGACTCTCGCTAGAACCACGGAGGGATACTTTGACAGTAGACACAAAATTACAATCAATTCAAAGGGTAAGAGTTATGCGCGCATCAATATCATTTACCATATATTTGCTGCATAAAGTACTAGCGTCGTCTGTAATTGACGGACAATTTTTCTTGCTTTAAAATGCTTTATTTCTATAGTATCAGCATGAGGTAGACGTGGCTAGGAGGTTCAAGTACAACGCAAGATTCCTCAGCCACGAGCTTCAGAAATTTGAAAGCACACCTTGTTATGTCTTAGCCAACTGAGTGAGGTAAAAATGGTTATGTGCCTTGTCTGATACACGACCAATCTCAAGTGTCTAAACTGCTTCCACTACCCTTTGAATTCAGAGTTTGGATGCCACAAGAATACTTGGGCCTTCTTAGAATAAACTGGCAGAACGCTGTAAGGGAATTGCGACAAGCAGTTCCCAATGATGGTCCTCCTTGCATGTTTTTCCTCTATATTTCTGCATGCTTTTATGGATGTCTAAACAGCAAACGTGACAAAAAGTTACCCAAGAAAACACATCCAGAAGAATGACAATTATTTTTACCCTTTCATTTCTCACAAAAATATAACTATAACAAAAAAAAATATATAAAATCACATTCACAGCAATTGGGTTCGTCTATAAATAACAAGAAAGTGAGTGGAGAGGAGGTCGTATTGGAGAGTGGGTTAACAAAACAGCTCTCATTATAACCATGGCAACAAGTCAGCAATACCAAAAGGATGTCATAAATCAGGAAATTAGTTAGCATAGTTATTTCATAGTAATTAATTATATATTTTTCTTGATTATCATATTAATTAATTGTATGGCTCTCATGTAAATTCCAACTAGACAAACGTTCAATTACTACTACTGCATTTGGTACTTTGGTTCAATTTCATGTAAAATATTTCCCAAAGTTGAAATCATCATTTAAACTATTCAAGAGTCGTGGTCAGTTGTCATCATATGATAGAAAGTTATTTACAATGTATATTCATTATGACTGTTGTGTTTTTATTTCTTATAATGACGAATGGGTGAAATAAAAGCATTAAAATCCATGTCTGGGTCTTATTTACTTTTCCATGAATCCTTCAACTGGGTAATTGACAACTCTGCATGGTTAACTTTATTGAGGCAAGAAAAGCAAATATCGCCCATGCAAGGAGAAAAGCAGCCCAAAGGGAGCTAAATACCTGCTGAAACACTCAAGCACATAACACTTCGTTATAAAACATATCTGCTCATGTACCGCTGCCAATTTTGTTTCCATTGGTTAGTCCCTTACAAGAAGTCCATTTTGCAAGAACACCAGGTACAAAGACTTGGGACACTGAATACATCAACCATGTGAAAGGACCTAATCTATGGGAGCGTTTACAGACCAGCAATTTAGCTGAAAAACATCTTAACTTTGAAACTGATTCTGGGAAAAACGAATTAGGGTTTAAGCAGAAGTGGCTTCTCTTGTGGTTTCTTTCTTGTGTCAAGATTTTAGCACTTCAAACAAAATGACCAAAGCCATCCTCCCCAAAAAGCAAGAAACTAAACTAATGAACAGCATCCAAATATTGAGAAAAAGACATCAAATTTCCAAAAGGGATTAGCTGATGCTGGGGTCTGGTTGGTAGTCAAGGGAACATATTTGAGTTTGGGAAAATTATAGTGTCCAACCAAAACTTGAGAACTGCAAATTACATTCTGGAGCTCCTATGACAATATAGCCGTTTAATGCTAAGCCACCCTCACAAAGCTGCTAAGACATTGCATGGAGACACCCACTAATGACCGCATATTTGGCAGAACCCCATGTGGGATTGCTGTCAAAAAAGAACCTCCTTCCAAATCCAGCCTGACATAAGGAGAGAAAAACAAGAGTGACGGTAAGGACCAACAACTCCTCATATGTCAAGTAAGAAGCTGTGACAACAATGGGGAGGATTGTCCTAACCAAATTGACACCAAACAAGAGAAAAAAAGCACAGTAGCTCTTTTATTTTTGTGACGATAATCATAATATTAAATAACTACTACTGTTATTCATGTGTTTCCTTTTTCTGGTCTAGCTATCCTCAAAAGTAGGCCACGCACTAAGAGATAAGACAACTCCCTCTGACCACTATAGAAAGTAATGAATAATAAGTCCTGCTGAAATTTTAACAGGCATATTTATATTTATAAATTTGCCTTCAAAACTGCTGGGCCATATGAAATAAATAAAATAACAATAATCAACGAAAGACATCCTCACCATTGGCAGGCAGTCTATTTTCAGCCTCACAAAAAGAAATTATCTTCCCCACATATGGCCATTTCAAATTTAAAAAAAAAGGTTGGATGAACTTGACCCATTTCAAGCCTAGTTAAGATTTTTTTGCTTTTTGTAACGTTTTCAGAACATTTACATAAAATGGGGTAATTCCTTTAAAGCAAGTAAGAAGAGTATAATTGCAGGCTGTCTTTATTTCTCTTATTGGCTTCCCTTGACATCTTGCTCTATGTTAAACAATCAGTAACCAATTCTGGGACGAGTTGTTTTAATGTTAGAGAATTAAGATTAATGTGGACTGATGTCTTGAACATAACATGCACTACTGAGTCAATTGTGTTTGCTCTCAGTCTCCCTGACGAGCATTAAATAGTACAGAGAAAGTACACGACAGGGAGACTTTATTTGGATCTTTTAGTGGGTAGGCTCGGTGTTGTCCTGCATCTCATAATCGCTTATTTTGGCTGTGTTATTGTACTTTCCCTTTCATGCTCTTTTTGTGCGGCTCTATTGCTATCACTGCTAATTTGGCAATTGTTCCTCACCATCGTCTTCGTCTCCTGAATGTTGGTCTTGAACTAGCGCATCAGCGGCCCTGTTCTTTTTGGCATTTGTGTTTTAGGAATTTTGAATTGTCCCCTTTCAGATCATTTAAACTTGAAATTTTAAAAAAAGGAATAAATTTTTTCTTTACTCTGCTGGGATTCATCATAATTTTGTGGTTTTATTTTTATTTTTTAAGTATGCTAATTGTATTTCTAGTATGTGATCAAATAATTGAATTTTCCAATGTATTTGGGGAAAAATGGGGCCAGGGGTTGTCTGCCTACCTGAGCCGAACTTCCTCCTTCTTCCTTAGCTTCATATCCCGCTGGACAACTTTTAGGACATGTTCAGCCTCATCATCCGTCAAGCCAGACAAGTCCAGCCTCCGGCCCATCTTTCCTGCCCCTGCCACACTCGACTGCTGGTGGTCCACCACAGGATGATGGTGACAAAGGGGATGAGGAAGAGGAGGAGGAGAGGCACTTCTATACTGTCGGCTGGTACAAACCTGGAGAAAGACAAATGGTTAGAAAGGTTTACATCGATTTAGTTAGCATTTGTTCAATATCTTTTTAAAAATGCTTCTTGGAACTACAGATCCAGTTTTTAGAAATACAGGTCCTAAAATGCTCTGCAATACTTGCTAGAAAAAAAATGCTTCATTTGAAGTTATATAACATTATACATTTGTGAGTTTGTTATTAATCAACCAAATCACTATATTCTTCTCCAATTCGTTATGTAATCAGGTAAAACAACCGAAACCATGGTAACATTTTGAATGCGGAGTTTAGTGTTCTATGCTACTATTAGTGATTTCACAACCGATCCTCAGAATCAGTACCAGCACTTGATACGGCTATTTTTGGAGAATTGGACATTATTGGATTTGTTCACAAGATGGGATCAGATCAATTATTCAAATGTTTTCAGTACCATTATGATTGTTGGCTGTTGTAAATCAAACCACTAGAAACAAACACACCCACTGTATGGGACTAAGTACTCTCAAACTAATGGTAGGAAAGAAAATATGGTAGACAGAAACAAGATAACAGATAAAACTATTTTCAGTGGCAAAATTTCTGATAATGCACTTGTGCTTATTTCATTCAAATCTTCAGCCTGTTGAGATATTTTTTAGGTTGGTGGGAAGAACGATTAAGGGAAATGTCGGAAGAAATTGAAAAAAAAGGATGACTCCACGCACCCAGAAAGCAGGCAAAGAGATAGATGAGCCCATGTCCAGAAGTAGAAGGTCCATTAACCACAGTGTCCAAACAAGATGGGAGTGCACTTGCAAAGTGATGATGACTCAGAAGGCCAGACAATTATGCTTGATCTATTATTGGGCTGCTTCATCGACTAAGTGCTTCCCTTACACGCATTTACTATACGATATCAATCATTCCATGAATTGTCCCACCTCTGAGGACACCAAACACCAAGTTCGTCCACCTCAAAAAGAGATTTTAAAAATGAAACATGTTGACTAAATTGTATTTTTCAACTTTTTAAGCCTCCTCCCCATTCATTTTTTATTAAGTCATTAGCCACTAATAGACTGTGGAGCATCTCAGCACTGTAGTTAAATTGCTTTGACCAAGCAATGTCATTTTGCAAAGCAAGCATCTCTAAATATTGTTTCTTACGCCATCATCCTATTTCAAACTAACAGATTAGACCACCGGGAGCTTGTGTGAGTCATGTGTTTCGGTTAGGAGAGTATTAACATAATGGCAAACCTACAAGGACATTCACGTGCATATGTAAGCAGTAAGATGGCTTTTGTCACTTTGTTAGCTACGACGCTGATAAAAGCGACAACATCTTGGCATCAGGCAGAACGCGGTGTAAAATGAGGACGGTCACGGTTGCATTCACGCAAGCTTCTCGCTCAGCCGCTGTGATGAGAGACTTTGCCCTTTGCCTCGGGAAAAGGCCAACTCCGACAGTCATATTTCACAACTGTTACCCTCAGCGACATGTGTATATTCCCAGCAAGCAAACACAACAAAGCTGGTAAATTCCAGAATAAAGCTCAGCAGCTCATCATGTCATAAAAATATTCTTTTCAAATAGGACAATCTGTCTGAGTGTTTTGAACTCAAGGAGGTCAATTAATGATTTAGCGTAAGATGTTGATTCTGGTTCTTCTTTTGAGGACTATTTATTGAGGGTATTAAAGTCTTTGAGTTCCAGAAGGCATAACATTTTAGTAATGTCATGACACTATCAATTAGGGCTGGATAATTTAAGATGGAGATCAACACAAATAAATAAAAAACACCATACGTCAATCGAAGTGATCACCAATAATATTTAAGTGACAAAACACAGTGGAGAGCCATATTGAGTATATTTTGACATACAGTCAATACTCTCTCTGAAAAGAATCCAATGTTGTTACTCACAATGTTTACAGTCTTCCCTCGATTATCGCGACTTCCCTTCTTCGTGATTTTTTTCTGCTAAGAATTATTTTTTTTAAATATATATACATGTTGATAAAAATGTGAAAATCCCCGCTGTAACTCATAAGCGGAAGCCACCCTACTTTGACCCTACTTTCTTGATTTTTCAATTATCGCTGTCTATACATGTCTGGTCTACATTAACCGTGGCATTCGATGGATTACTGTATTTCACACACACACACATACACAAATGCCCCAGGAACATTTTGATTTCAAATGCAATACAATACAACTAAATGCTAAAAAAAAAATCAAGTTTGAACGAATAAAAAAGCGATCTTTTTGCGGGATCGCCCATCCCTATTCTCTCGAGGCTGTGATCTTCCAAACAATAACACTAGACTGTTGTTTTTGGGTTGGATTTTTCATCTGTTACCATCGATGTTTCTTAGCATTGCTACTTTAATAGATGGTCATCACTCATGGATACTGTTATCAATCCCCAAGTGAAGTACTGGATACACAGCAGCCACCAAGAGTAATGAGAGGACCAAGCAGTCCAGCAAAGTACAGTCACCATGACAACATGAAAAGATCATTCAAGCTGAAAGAAGGGATAGAAAGTCTGACAACTTATTCAAATGAGGGTAAAGATTGTGTACAACAGGTTTGAGAAAGATGGTTTTCCATAGATGTATTATTGTAAATTCTGTGCAGAATGAGGGAACCATGTCACAATAAAATGTGTGGTTGGGGCAAGGTGGTATTATTGCTCATTTTTGTGTATAAAAGTGCATGTAATCCAACCTGCATCTCCATCACTGACATTGTTATTAATGTTAGGCTAATGCATTTTATTCCATACAGTATACTATACACATTAAGCACACAATTCAGAATGCTGCTGTTTTAAGTTTTGACTACATGAAAAACTAGTGCAAAAACACTCAGGACAAATATTTTGGAATGTGAATAAATCCCATCATTGCGGTTGAAAAGGGATTCTAACAAAATACCAGTGGCGAGCCAGGAAAAGATTGAATTATGTTAGAGTTTTCATTTTGTAAGGTTTCAGATGTCTTCCAGAATCTGGAGGTTGTTTTAACATTAAGCAAAACTGGCTTCTGAAAGGATCAAGTACTGAAATGGAATTCTCTCTCCAATTGTAAAACACTCAACAAGCTTGATGCCTGATTTCAGGGTTCCCAAACCAGGCCAGCACAAATTAATATACTTTTAGATCATACTTACAGAATTAACACACATACCTGAGGGACAGCTAAAATGAGGTCATGCAGAGGCCGAAAAGGAGGTGAAGTTGTTAAAGGCTTTAACTAATGGGGAATTCACACAAAAACACAACCTTAAGCCAAAGAACACCAAGCATGACAAAATAGCAGGTGCAGCCAAGCATTAAATGAACTGCTTGTTTTGAGCGTCTAAGTTGGGTCAGCTGGCAAACGTTGCAGGGCGGTAGCGCAAAAGGACGATTTGATACTTTCAGTAAAATGATGTTTTGGCAGAAGGGTGAAATGACTCACTTATTTGAGAAACAGGAATTGTCCCACCTTGGCAATTTAGAAATGAGACACCTAGTTGATTTTGAAAAGCATAATTGCATAAGTGCATAATTAACCATTCCTCACTCCAATTGTGCCACCTTTCATGTAATATTATGACGCTTATGGGAACTGTAAAATATAATTGGACAAACCCTTTGTAATATCACCCATAGCATTAACCCGTAAATTCACCTGACAGTTTTATTTGTAATCTGGGTGGTGCATAAAACATTGAAATACTCACATTTCTACCTTTATGACCAGATCATGTCAACTACAACTGGATTTTAGGGAATAACCATTGGTAAACCAACCATAACTACAGCAATTTGTGAATGATCTATTGTTGTAATAAAAAGTTACAATGTGATCAAGCAGATGTTGAACTAGATTGTTTTAATATTTTCATTTTCTGTGTGGTTTTTCAAACCATTTTCCATAGTAGAAACTGTCTACCAAGTACTGCGCAAAAGTGATGCAGAATCCTTAACTTTAGAGACCGGTATGTTATTCAACTCATTGTAACCATGACATGATACCCACCTTGGAGTCATTCACCGGCTTGAATAATTCCTTAAATTCTTAAATTCCAGGTTCTTTAACTCCCTTCTCGAACCTCTCAGGAGAAATACTTTCAAACACATTGGTAGCAGCGAGATCCGTCAAGTCACCTCCCAAATATTAATTAGCTGCAAATACACCTTGGCCTACGCTATCCTCTTGATATTACACACTGTTGCTGAGGAATACAAATTTGACTCAAATGAACTATAATTTTAGGTCAATGCACTGTTACGGCCACAGTCACAATACAAACAAAATCTACTCAATGTTAGATAAGAATAAGAAGGCATCCTATATCACAATTGAAAATATTAGATTCATTCATCTTCCATACCACACGTCCTTGAAAGGATTGCAGAGGATGCCAGAGCCTACCCCAGCTGACATCGTGCAAAAGGCAGACTTCCCTCTAGACTGGTCGCTAGTCAGGCGTAGAGCACACTGAAAGACAAGTGACCATACGCACTCTGAATCATACCGCCACAAGTGGGAATTGAGCCTGTGCCTGCTCGCATCGAAGTCAGGAGAATGAACCTCTACACCAGGGGTGGACAACTTCGGTCCTTCAGTGCCATTATCCAGTCTGTTTTCCATATCTCCCTCCACCAACACACCTAAATCAAATAATCAGGATCGGTATCAAGCTTCTGGACCGCTTGCTGATGAGTTTATCATTTGATTCAGGTGTAGCGGAGGAGGGAGATATGGAAAACAGACCGGATAGCGGCTCCCAAGGACCGGAGTTGGCCACCCCTTCTCTACACTATCAGGCAGCCTGGCTGGTCACAACTTTGTTAAAGAACATCGCTCTACACTAAAAAAAAAGACAATAAAATCATTGGTTTACTTCAAATGTAGTTTGACCTGTTATTAGGTCTATTTTACTGATATTGCATCAATAATGCACCTTGAACATTCGATACCACCCGCCAATAATCACGAAAAAACAAAAGCAGTAAAAGACTAAGTGACAAATATCTAGTAAAATATGTCACAGCATTAATTCTGCTCATTCAGATATAGACAGGATGTCTGCAGCTTCTCCAGATATAAAAAGATCAAGTGTAAAAACAAGTATTGGACATGGGACATTTGCTTTCTTTGCCTAAAGATTTCCATGTAGTCCGATATCATTTGCTCCTGAAAAAGCATCAAAAGAGCTAGCCTCCCTTTCCTTCTACCCTACAAATAAAGACGAAATGAAGAAAGAAAAAAACGGAAAGTCCCCCAGTTACAGTTTCAAACATTCGCATGCAGATTTGGACAAGACTATTAATATCAAACGAGGAGTGTTAGGGGAATTATGGTCCTTATTATGGGAATTGTAAATGGACATCATTACGGGAATTTTTACATTACAAAGCACAGACACGCAAGGGATTAGGATGTCACACATCCTCCATAATTATTACTAATCACAATAGGTCCCCAAGTAATATTAATCCCATGCAAATAGGTATTTGGATCAGTGTGGCGAGGCTAACAAATTCGGTTTGATAGCATTTGCATTTAGCAGCATACAAATAAAGGTTGCTTACCAGAATAAAGAAATCTAACAATACTTGAAAACCTGTAAGTACAATCAACTGAGACAGAGGGCTCATTTACCACACTAATTTAAGATTATACATGATTTTTGCACATGACCACAGTAGACATTCAACTAAGACAAACTAAGACTGTACTAAACTCACTGTTGAATGAGGTGCATCAAGGACTTTTGATGCATTAGATGTCCAAAGACCACACCTAATGTGCCAAAGAGGCACAAGTGTCCAGAAATCGCACATCCAGCAGCACTTATAACTGAAAGTTTTAACATGGAGCGTCAATGAAAGTAACTCATTTGAAGCCAGCCTGCGGTGGCCATATTTCACTTACTGCAGCATTTTAAATCTTGGTAAATGTTCATTGATTCCATTCATTTACCCTTGACTTTTTAGTGTCAGGTCTAACTTTATGACCTCTTAGGTCAAAGACAGAGCACTAATTATTTCTATTTACATTTATTTGGCATCATTCACATAATTCCCTAACCACAAACTAAACTGTCAGGCATTGCTACCTGAAATCAGTTCTGTATCCATAGGATTTGCCTTGATAATTAACGAAAATTCCTCAGTTTATATTTTCATCACATTATTGATTAAAAAACAAACACTTTAAAAACTCCTATTTCCCCTTCTTCCTCATATTTTGCCTCACTATCACTCAGAAAGACATTTGATGAAAGTCACTACCACTTACCGTATTTACTCGCATATAAGTCACCCCGTGTTTAAGCCGCAGCTTTAAAATTGCCTTTAGATCATTGAGTTTTACAATTTTGGGGGTATAAGCCACCCCTTGATTCACAATTTTCGCCTACATATACATGGTTTTAATAAAGAGTACAAATGTTATATTTAGAAGGGAAACTTGAGAAAAATCATCACACATTTCTGATATACTGTATGAATCAAAAGCACATTATTAGGGTCAATATCATAAGGAATTAATTCATCCAGTAGTGGTTTTTTTCTTACTGCAAAACAGAAAATAACCAACAAATAGTAAATGTTACTTTGCCGATATCTACTGGTGAAAGAGTTTAGCAAACCTTGTGCGCATATAACATTTTACGTTTACATCAAGAGTGTTGTTGTGAAAAAGAAATCATGCCTGTTGTTTTTATTATTATACCCACCAAGGAGGTTATGCCACATGCTTCTGTTACTTCCTTTCTATTTATTTTTGGTCTAGTCAGCGTGTCTGTCGAAAGGATTAAACAAACACCGATTTCCACAAAACTTGATGAATGGCGGCATGAGTCAAGAAAGAATGTAATCAGGTTTGGTGCAGGTCATTAGCAAAAGCACCAGCCGAACTTAATTTACACTCATAACAACAGACAAATCTGCTTAATGGAATGCATAACAAAGAATACACTTATTAAAAAATGCTTGTTTTATGAAATGAGACAATTCACAACATGCTTGCTTTAACCCCCACTTGATAATGTTAAGTGATGTTATCAGATATAAGAAATTGTAGTGAACCTTTTTTTTTTAAATTCACAATACACACTGTGATTTGAAAAAGCAATGCAAAACAAATAGATACTTGCTGATCTTATAGCATGGTGTATTGTTACTATCAAGTGATGTCAAGATTATTGTCAACAGGTAAACAGCTTACCACAACTGTGTGCCTTGTTCACCTAAAACCTCCACAAACACGCCGTGCACCGGATTTTCAGCTTGCATTCCTGAGGGATGAAGGTTTATTCTTCCGAAACAAAACATGACTTTGTTTCTCACAAATGCCTTATCTCAATTTAGAAGGCAATTTTAAAAAAAATCTATCAGATTGCTCACTTTAAAATCCCCATCTCTTCCATTGCATCTCGACTACATCAACCACCACAGCATACGCATTCAAATGCAATTTTATCACTCCCCCCTCGCTAAATGTCGCATTGTTATCTTACTTTTTAAAAAGCAAAATCATGCATTTGATGCACATTATCGTTAGCAACGAGAACGTGAAAGATCGGCGTGATTTTAGCACCTGGAGAAGAAGAAAAAAGGTGCTCGATAGAACCTCAAACAAACAAAAAGTAAAATCATCAGCATCTGATATCAGCTGGAAAATCTACATGCAAATCTGCAAATAAAGACAATCGGAGTTTGCGTTTCAGCCATGCTAAGCGACACAATAACACACCTATCTATATATATATATATGCTTCCATAGCACGATGACTTGTTGTGCATCACTTACACGGGATCAGCCGGTACCGGTGGACCACCAGTCTCAGTCCCCGTTTCTTCTTCCCGGCAACTGTTAACTTCTACTATACACCTGTGTGCCCCCCTCTTCGGAGAAAAAAAAAAGCCCAATCTTCCCCTTTTCGCTCCCCTCCCTCCCTATTTACTCCCCCAGCGAGGCAGACGCCTGCAGATCTGAATGGGTGATCACGAGGTTTGTATTACGCAGAGGAAAGGGGGAGAGGCAGGGGAGGTGAGGTGAGCGTGGGGGCTGGCATACAAACTGTTTACCGGTTCGATGAGTGGTTGTGCGCGATAAACGGGTTCAAAAGCACGATGGCGATTGGTCAGGAGGGGGCTGATGTCAGGGATGTTGGCACCTGTCCTCCAAAATGTTGCCACTGGGGGAGGAGGGATGCTCCATTCAGAAGACTGCATCAGTGCCAATGGTATAATAGTAAAGGGGAAAACAACTCAATTGATCCGACACAGATGTGTTATTTTTACATTATCTAAATATGGATATTAATCCCAGGGTAAATGGGGAGATATGCTGAATATCAATGGGATCAATTTGCATGGATAAATCAGTGCCATCAAGTCTGATGCAAGTATTTTGTAATGCAAAAATCAGGCAGACTGGCAGTTGAGTGGTTAGAGCGTCGGACTCACGGTGTGGGACCTGGGTTTGAATCCAGGTCGGTCCTCCTATGTGGAGTTTGCATGTTCTCCCTAGGCCTGTGTGGGTTTTCTCCGGGGAGTCCGGTTTCCTCCCACATTTCAAAGACATGCATGGTGGGCTGATTCAACACCCTAAATTGCACCTAGGTACGAGTGTGGGTGTGAATGGTTGTTTTTCTCCTTGAGTCCGCTGGGATATGCTCCAGCACCCCCAAGACCCTAGTGAGGATAAAGCGGTTCAGAAAATGAGATGAGAGATGAGAAAATTATGTTGAAGCCACCTCGTGGGCGGGCAGGATTCTTACTGGTGTCATTATGATTGTGAGTGTAGATGGTTGTTTGTCGCTGTGTGCCCTAAAGCTGACTGGCGACCAGTCTAGAGAGTAGTCTACCTTTCGCCTGAAGACAACTAGGTTAGGCAGCAGCAACTCCCGATACTCTTTTGACGATGCTTGGCATGGAAAATGAAAAAGTGAAAAAAAATCAAGTTGAAATTCAAGCAAAACCTAAAATGAAGTAGAACATGGCTAAAAAAATACAGTCATCCAGAAATGTTTTTTTCCTCAGGTCTTTGTTAAATAAATATTATGTGCTTATTGATTATGCTGCATCATTTCTCAAGTTAAGTCCTGAGTCATCTCTTAAGTCATGTCATTATGTCACAATATATCCAAAATCTAAAGTCCATTCCAAATCAGTTTCTTGGTCAGTTTTTCCAGTAGAAAATACTAAAGATGATTGCTTGGGAAGCACACTGTATAGGGAAAAAAAGGCAATGTAATCCTTTTGCTGTCATAAATTAATGTGTTTAGTGTTGTAATGGTTATGTTAATGTCCTTAATGTTATAGTAGGAGAGTTTATGTGCAAAGTATAAAAAAAATGAAAAAAAACTCACAGCACCAGTCAGAATTTGTCTTGGAAAAAATAGCTCATACTGAATACTATAGCTTTCTGTATATTTACACTTGTTTTTCTAATTTAAACAAATCTTTGCAGTCCTACTCAACTGCAACTGGCAACCGTTTGGTCAAACTAAAGCATAATCAAAACAGAAAAGACATTTAAAATTGGTCAATATCCACATAGCCAACTGTCTTGTATCACTTTCAAACACAGACGAATGAACAAGGCCAATTGTGTATCATTAATCCTCTTGGTCACAAGCACATTTCTGCAAACTTACAGCAACTTTTGCTCACAAATAGATTGTGTTGTAAATCTTATTAAGGACTTTATGCTCTGCTGCTGAGTCACTTAAAATATGAAACTGTATTTGACCCTATGAGGGGACACATTATCTGAGGTAAAGAACCCAAAGCCGTGACAAATCCTACTTCTATTTATGTGGGTAACATTCAAATTAACACCCACTTTTACCTGCTGAGAAGAAGATATATACTAGTATATATCTACTATACTGCTGATGTGTTTGAACGCATCCTGAGACTGTGTTTTTTCTTGTCTCTGTTTATCTTCGATTCTCCCAAAACAAAAAATGAGTGTATGGTGTTGTAGGTACAAGATGAAGACACAAAGTAAACAGCTAACACTGAAATTCTGCCTTTTTTCCCCAAACATTGGGCCACTATACTTATGTACCTTATTCTAACTCAGTGGCTATAAACATTCAATTCATTGGACCTGGAACAACTGGCAGTAATTGCTTACGTTTCAATGCCATTGGGAGCAATTTATGTTCCATCCTTCATGACTGAGAGGGATTTTTAATGAACAGCAACCCAAGCTTGTTCTTCATAATGACTGACTGGAAGTATTGTTTCAGCATCATCTATTGCTGTTAATGGCAGTCAATGAGTTAATGTTGGCCCCAAAGGTGATCCTCAGAGAGCCAAGATTTTTTTCTTGTTGTAAAATGTTTGCGATCCACCGTCCTAATGACTACATTTGTAGGCACTCCAGTCTTGTGTAAGAGGAAGTTCTCCTTCATCTGTGACATTCATAAAACCACTCACGGTAGTAATCCCACTCTGTATTGATGTATATGCAGCAGTTGGTGATAGTGGTGATGTCCTTTTTTTTCTCATGGAAGGCTGTGAAAGAGCTTTTTAAAAGCTGAATGTCTTTCTCTGAAGACTGAAACTGAAATTCTTTGCTCCATCAAAGTACATTTTATCTCTCGTTAGGATACAATTAAGAAATCCGATTTTTGCCTTCTCGTGTCTTTTGCTGCTCTTCAATGTCATTCAGTAATCTTAATTACATTTTTGATTAGTTCAGTCAGTAAAACATGATAATATGATGTGTGCTGTTAATTTGAGTCTTCCAATAGCCTATTTTTAAAGCCTCATATCTTCATTCATTCATTTTCTGAACCGCTCACTAGGGTTGCAGGGGGTGCTGGAGCCTGTCCCAGCTGACTTCAGGGCAGAGATTTCAATCAGATCTACCATGCATGCTTTTGGAATGCGGGAGGAAACCCGAGTACCCAGAGAAAACCCACACAGGCCTCGGGAGAACAAGCAAACTCCACACAGGTGGACTGACCTGGATTTGAACCCAGGACCCCAGAGCTGTGGATGCATTAACCATTCAAGCCACCGGGCTGCCCTCATATCTTCAGTATTGTCAAAAAAAGGAAGACGGAAAAAAAGTGTGTCTATTTGTTGCTTCCAAGTTGACTTGAGTGGCCATTACAGTGTGGGAAACAGTGCACAAAATAATTTGCCATGAGTCATCATGATCTTCTCTGCAACTATTCATAGGGAGGGTAGAATATACAAGTATTTGCTTCTTTATAATAGAACTCAATTCAACCATGGGTTGGCTAGGACTATTTTTGGCATAGTGTAACTGATCAGAAGCTGTCAGGCAAACTGCCTGCCATCTCAAGCAGACACATCTATTGTTTTGTGATTGTTTGTTTTGATTGGTCTTATGTTTATTTGCCAGTTAGACACAAGTCACCACTAGAACTTAGCGGTTTGCCAAGACTGTTGTTGTGTGAAACACAATTACAGTGTTGGAGAATTGAGAAGAATTATACAAATATGATGAGGAGCTTTGGATTTATTTTCAAACCTCTTATCTCAATGGGTGGACTTGCAGGGAAAAAATGAGGGTTTGTTATGCCAGAGTTTACTGCTGTGTCAGCCAAAACAAACCGACTTGAGGTCCTATATTTTGTGCAGTACAATACATGATTCATAACAATCATATTTCAAGCGAAAATGTGTAGCAATCAAATTCCTAGAAATCATTGGCATCCTCAAAGACTGGTGGTCGTGCCAATTTAACTTTCCATTTCATCTGATTAAAAAAGTACTCAATTTTTGAATAAATCAGAAGTCAACCCGCATCCAAATAAATCACATATTTTTCCACAAAAGGATTTTTACTGTACAATTCCTTTCTGGATTGTGTTAGAAGCAAAAAGCTCCCACTCAGCCAGAAAGCCCTGTCTGACTCACCTCCTACTAATTGTTTTTCTTCCAATGAGGAAAACCAACAGCATATTGTGTGGTTACTCTCCATTCAGGCTATATTAGTCATACAAACTCCTAACACTGGTATTGTCCGTACTTTCGGAGTCGTAAACAGTGAGTAAATCTGTCTACTTCTCTTTCGCAATAGTTTAAAAGTGCAAATGTGCGTCTTCCAGGATTTACAACATTCACATTTTATGTTAACTGATCTTTACAGCAGCTTGCAAAACAAATTGGGCAATACAAATACAACGAATCTGATGCTAAGACCTAAAACCACTCTAATAAATAAAAAGACACAACCCAAAAGAGCATGTTGGTCATGCAAATGTTTTAAAGACATTAAAAAAGAGAATGATTCAGCGCACCTGAGTGTGGAATAATCCTCATGTACCGCCACCACAGGAAGCAAGACCTCACCCGTTTTCATCCGCACGCATCTTCCTGCTCTCCCAGCCTTCAGCGGCACTGTTTGAATACAACTGCTTGCTGCCATGGTAACCGAATCTGAGAGACGATGGGATATCAATGAGAGATAGGGAGAGGCCATGACACGCTACATGTGACGCTTGCTTGTGACGTCATTCTCAGAAAGACAAATTGGCTTTAATTAAAAGATTATTGCTTAAATCACTGCTTCATTAACCTTTTCGGCTTGCATGTCAATGGTTGACTTACACATCCGCACGACTATTAATAGTCAAGACTGAAGCTCCAGTTTTTTTAAATCTCTCTCAAAATGAATTACATTTCAAACCATTGAATTTATATTCCAGTCTATAATTAACATTTTTTTTCCCAAATATTGTCTAACCCCGAAAAATGTATTATTCTTTATTGCAGGGGTCTCCAAACCTTTCAAACCCTCTAAAGGTCCTATTTGGAGACCCCTATTTTATAGTCTATCGCAGGAGTGGGCAAATTTTTCGGCCCGGGGGCAACATTGACTTTAAAAAATTGACAGGTGGGGCGGGTCAGCACAAGATAGGATACATATAAAAAAGTGCATCCGTTAACAGTACATATGAAACAGAAACAGAAAAAAAGGACTAAAGTATTAACATACTCATCACTCATCATTAAAGTAAAAAGTATATAGCACAAAGTAAAGTAAAAAGGAATGTATCAAGAAATATTAAAATGTAATTTTAAAAAAGATAGAGGGTCTGTAAAACACAAAAAACAAATAAGAGTGGACAAAGCTACTCCCACTGGCTTCCGGTGACGGCGCCATCTTGGAAAAAAAAAACATTATTTGGACAACGTCGGCGGGCCGGATAAAAAAAACCCTAACGTGCTGGATGTGGCCCGCGGGCCGTAGTTTGCCCATGTCTGGTCTATCGTCTCATCACAGTAGAGTTGTAATTTTCCAGCCGCTTTAAAATGTGAAATGCGCAGCCCAGACGGCGCAATTCCAAAAGTGTTTCACTTTCTTATTTCAGGCTGTAATACCACAGCTTATGACCCACTTCCGGCCTTTCACAGCATATGATTGCTTTGCCTATCCTATTTTAAACCATTCTGTGCTATAGAGAACCCCCCTCCAGTCATTTCACTTCAAATCAAATTGAATTTTCCACAAAAAAGACATGCTTTGCTCCAGCAGTGTTTGTCACTAGATGATATAAGGCATGGATATTTTGTGTTATTTAAGGTAACTTTAAGTGCTTAGACAACCATTATTTCAATGACAAGCAATCACGCTGTTGCACTCTTTAATGTGAATGCATTTAACTTCCCTTTCAACCCAAACATGTAATTACATTTCTGATGGCATGGAGAAAGGTGTTTTAAACCATATCATTATTTGCGTAACAATGTAAGAGCTCTAACTGTAATTGCCATGCAAACTACTTGAATAAATGTATTTTTTTTATTTTCTGAATGAGGGCTTATGATCCAGAAGGTATTTTAAAACTGTTAGGTATTCGAAAAATGTATATATTTCTATATATTTATTGTATTTTCTTTTTATTCAATGATAGAATGACATCTATGTGACATACTATAAATACCTTTAAAGTACTATAGTAGTTTTTTTGCTTTATGAAGTAGACATCTGTCTTCCCTGGTTAGTGTGACTACTCATTCATTCATTATCCGACCCGCTAATCAGTCAAAAGGAATGCAGGGGTGCAAGAGCCTATCCCAGTCAACAACGGGCAGAGTACACACTGAATTGGCTAAAGTAACTTTTATACTCAAGTTTAACGATAAAGTACAATAAGGTATTAAGAATCAACAATTATGAACAAAACTAGTCATGCAAGATATTTGTAATAAAATGTTTCTAAAATGTATTTTTGATAATAAGGGTAAAGCACATATTAATGAACACATATACATACACATATATACACATACAGAGACATACATATACACACATACATGTACATAGACACATATACACACGTATACACACACACATACGTATACACATATACACGTATATACATATACATATATAAATATGTATGTATGTAGTAAAAATGTACGATTGTAGCCGTGGGCGAATAAATGACTAATACTAAATAAAAATAAATCATTTATCATAAAACGACCGGAACCAAACCCCCATTTAAAAATGACCAAATTCATTACTCAATTCCCCTCTTAGTCATTCCCCTACATTCAAAATGACAAGGTATAAAACATTTGCAAATGTCCCTAAAGTGAGGAAAAGGTCTGTCTGGAATTAATAATTAGTAATGAAGAACATGTTTAAACTAATTCAAAACATCCATTATTTTTTGAGTCATGTCTCTTATGAGCCAGCTGCCCGTCTCCTAAATCATTGCCAAACAGCTGTGTTGTGTCTACCCAAACTTAACAAATACGTACAGGACACATCATTGTGTCCCACTTGGCCTGTCATCTCATCTTTGGTCAGAGGAGGCAAGTTTTGACGTCAGACAATGCCAACCACAAAGCATCATCCAGCTAAATGAAAGCCACTCATTGGTGAACAACATTGGGAAACAGAAGGGGATTTTCACAACTTTAGGCGCTTCAGTGAATATTTCTGATAAGACATTTCACTGGCTTGTCTTGGGATGGACTCACCGTAAACGCAAACCACGTCGCTTTGATTTCAACATATCAAACAAACACAGGCTACACGGCTGAAATGATCCGCTTAGTGAAATCACAGAGTATCTTTCCTCCTGAGTGCCTTCTGGCTCAACTGCCAAGAACAACCGAAGCTCACAAGGTCATTTTTCTCTTTCGTTTCTCAACTCCAGACTTAAGCACCCCCCTTGCTCATCCACTCAACATTTCAGCAGTTGTGCCCATGCTTGGGAGAGAATTGGGAGAATAGTTCTCACACAACTTTTAGGTCCTTTTGGGAAAATGTGGGGGTTGTTAAATACCACATCTTTCACTCATATGTTTGGAAACTGTAGTAAAGTGTATGAGTGTCTAAACGTAGGGAGGAAAGAAAACCTATTGCATCCCAAAAGTAGCATGTGTTTCCGATACCAGCAGGAATGAATTCCTCTATGACTAAGTGCTGAAGGCTTGAAGACATTAGGCTCCTCTCCCACCGAGTCAGTCCTTCCACTGTGTAAAACACCTTTAGACAAGCTACCTATTCATGCACTGGCTACCCGGGTGCAGGAGATGCATTCTTTCTGCCTGGCAACATTATAAAAACAAGAAAAATCTCGCACATAAGGTGAGGTAAATGCTTCCTCATTGTAACCAGTTTAACGCTTTATGGTTATGGGGCTTCCTGATGTGAAATTCAGCTGCAAACTCATTCACATACGTTTAAGGAAGGAAAATGAACAGTTTTTTTCTTTTTTTCAATTGTTTAGCCAGTGGTGCCAAAACGTTTTGCTTTTGGAACATTTGCAGCCAGTCGTCCATTTGTTCCAGGCAAAATGTGTTTTGGGCTTTTTTGGTTCATTTTACAAAGGCAAGGATTACTGATTGTGGCTCAATGAAGTCCAATTTATTCATTCAGTAAATTACACACTGAGGTGATAGAGAGATTTTAATCCAAATCTGCTGTCAGTTGTCTTTTGCCATGTTAGGGTTTTTTTTTAAACTAGCAGGATCTGTTATTTCTAAAGAAAAATATTTTTGTAAAACTACACTACATAAGTGCCTATTTTATAAAAAATGGTCAAATCTTGACAATGTATAAAATATGAAAAAAACAGTTATGACTTATGTTTATTTCACACCATTATTTTTTCTACCCATATGGCTAAATGTGTACGTGAAAAAAGTGACATAAGCATTAGGTAAACTGTAGAGAGAAAAAAATGGTTGTATTCAAGAAAAACAAACTAGTTTTGGTTTCCATGGCCAAAAAAAGACTTAAAAGAGCTCTAAGAATGAAAGCAAAATTTTCACATTGTTGCTCAGGGTCTAAGATTTGTATAATATTTATATTATTTTCTAGATTTGCAAAGATGTTTAGGTCCATTGTGGAGAAAAAAAATGGTTTTATTAAAGAAAAACAGACTAGTTTTGGATTCCATGGCCAAAAGGACTTAAAAAAATTCTCAGAACGAAAGACAAATTTTCACTGTTACTCAATGTCTGAAATGTATTTCACATTTACATTATTTTCTAGATTTGCAAAGAAAAAAACATCATTCAGAATCAAATCTTATGTCACTGAATTCAAATAATTCAATTTTTAAAAGCAAGAAAACTTATTGGGCTCCTTTTTATGAAATTTAGGGTTCGAGAAGCCTAAATTCTTTGTAAAAACAATATAGGATGTCTGTATGTTTAAAAATGACCCATAGACCAAAATGTTGTACTTAAAACATAAGTTTTTTCCTTTTGTACGCAGTTTGTTCTTTTGGGCATCATTCCCACTTGATAGACAAAGTGGAAAATACTATTTCAACTCATCTTTTGGTGGATGAGGTCGGGAAGGGTGACGGTGGTCATCGTGGGGCTGCTATAGACGATGTCTTACATGTTTATGCACAACCGCAAGCTATTGGCTGAAGGCATGGAGCGCCTGGCTTGCGGTCAGCTGCATGTCTGTACGAAGCTGGCATGGACGCATGTTTCCTCGCATCTGGTCCTCATTAGAGGAGCCGAGAGTATAAATGAAAGGAGCTGACAGAGGCTGGGAACACTCGACTTCCAGACTGGATCATGGGCTTTACTGTGTGGCTGTGTTTGCTCTGCCTGCAGGCGAGCCTGCTGTGTCATGCGCTTGACTGCTCTGGAGGAAGCCGGGCCGATCTGTGCGCCAAAGCACAGACGGCCGAGGAGCAGGTAGGACTCTTCTTCTAATAGATGATGTCCAGTTGGGAGAACTGTCAAGATCTTTCATCATCAAAGTGTACTTGAAGCTAAATTCAAGAAACACTTCTGTCGAAAAGATCTAATAATTCCTTGCACGCTTGACTGATGCATATCGTAATTATGTTCTGAATTTAACTTTCTTAAAACAAGTCGCACAGTCAAAGAAGTTATTTCAAAGAAAATGAAGTTTAAAATGCTAAATCGACATAATACAAAATATATTAAATCATTTAATCTGAAATAGGTCGTTTAGAATCATCTTAATTCTCTTTTTTATTGGATCCAGAGCAAAGGTTGGTAACTGTTGTATGATGTATTCTAAATATTAAGGTGATAAAAGATATTGGAATGGTTGACTCTTGTATTACTGCATACAACAACTTATTGATACTTAATGTGTTACAATAAAGTTAGTATGTCATAGTGTCCCGGTGGCTTGAGTAGTTTGCGTGTCGGCCTTATACCTCTGGGGACCTGGGTTTAAATCCGGCTGGGTCTACCTGTGTGGCGTTTGCATGTTTTCTCTGGTCCTCCCTCCGGGGGTTTTCTCTGGGTACTCCAGTTTCCTCCCGAATTTCAAAAACATGCATAGTAGGCTGATTGGACCCTTTAAATTAGCCCTAAGTATAAGTGTGAGCGTGAATGTTCATCTGTCTCCTTGTGCCCTGCGATTGGCTGGTCACCAATTCAGGGTGTCCCCTGCCGCTGACCCAAAGTCAGCTGGGATAGGCTCCAGCACCCCCAAGATTCTAGTGAGGATAAGCGGTTCCAAAAATGAATGAATGTCATTTCTAAAGTCAATAACTCATGGCATATTTAGGGTTCTAAATTAAGTTAAAAACAGATGAACAAATTTGAGGTTTAAACTTTGAAGGAGACTTTTTTGTGTAGTCAATTTCATCCAAAACATCAATTGCGCAAACCAAATATTGCATGCCAGATACTCTCACATGCAGTATCACCTCATAAATGCTCTTCAATTTCTTTGTGTCCAGACACAATTCAAAATCCTGCAAGAAAGAATTCCGATAGACAATGCATCTTACTTCTCACAATTCATGTTGTTTTTTTGTTATGTTTTTAACTGTGACTCTATGGAAAAAGGCAGATGTGTGTCTATGTGTATGACAGCAGCGGTCAAATGTGCTTCAAGATTGCAGTAGACAAAATAACCCTGAACAGCAATGACATATAATTAGATTGCCTGACTGCAACAGCATCTCATTGTAATGGTTTTTGCAGCCATAATACCCAAAACACCCAAAATAAATCCAGTATGGAACAAAAATCCTTCTGTGTTCCTTTGTTTTTGTTTCATGTGGCCGCAGGCAGTTTGACTTCAAACGTGCGGTTAAGCATTTTTCTACGGAAAATCGAAGTGCTTTGTCCATAATAATCTTCCTCATCTGGACTATGGATTATACAAATGCAGGAGTTGAATAGAATAGTCTACCCCATGGAATTTTCATTGGGGAAAAACTTTGTTCTATCTAGGGAAGTTTGTGAAACATAGTGTGCACTTTTTCTGCTTATTATATTAGCAGTTACAGCTTTGAATATTGCAGTAATGCACTTGCTGCAGGCAGAATACGGTATGACGTAACGTCAATTTAAATTGGCTCCCTCAAAAGTCATTAGGATGTAAAATGCAATGAAACTGAAAAAGGCGTTTTTGCACTCTGACTCATAATGCATGTAGCAGAATGTGACATGATGGATTTGAGCCTGTTAAAAGGCTGAAGAAATGGCCATATGGGAAAAGCTGAATACTCAATATGATCATTTTTGGTTTTGTCACAAGCAGGAAAAAAATATGGCTTCAACATTGTGTCCTATTCTACCTTTCTGTAAACTAAACACATCACTAAAAAATATCCCATCTCGACATAAATGCTTCAATAAATGTCAATTTTTAGGCAATATTACGACAGGTTTTTAGTTTTTTTTATACCAAATTGCAATTCTAATTTTATAGGTTATATAAAATGTTATGTAATATTACACACTAAGATCGCAGGAACCCCCCCTCCCCCCCCCAACCCCCCCGTCAAAATGCATTGGACTAACTAACAATGGTTAATAATGAAAATTATATTATTCGGTGGAAATGACTATGTAATTATTGTTACAAAATATTACTATATTAAATGAACATTTATTAATGTAATTTCTCATTCTATTCTCAGACAGGTGATCGGGCCCTGCAAGAACTGATGCCTGCTCATGAAAAACAGGTATGTCCATTTTTTAGAAGCATCTTATTGCACGCAAGTAGTAGTGCTCTAAGGAAAAGCCCTATTTTGTGAGGAAGGCAGCAGCTGTGAAACAAGGAAAATGAAATTAAGTGCAGCCTGGTTGCTGATTTTAATCTGCCATGTACTATGAAATTCAAAATAGCTCCATGTTTTTTTTTTTTTTTTATTCGAGGCTATTGAGATCAGATCAGTGATACATATTGCAGTGTAATAAAGTCATAGCGGTGTGACCATGGAAACATGGAGGAGCCCAGATGAGCAATCTGGCTTCATGGCTCTTCAGGAACACAGAATGACATGCTGCATGTGTCCGTGCCAAATCTCCACATGGAGAAAAAGTGATAAGAAATGGATACAATTAATGCAAGGGTGTCAGACTCGGGTTGGTTCTTGGGCCGCTTTAACGTCAACTTGATTTCACGTGGGCCGGACCATTTTAGATATAATATTTAGACTTCTTTTCTTATAAATGGATTAAAAGAACTGGATTAAAATTCCTGAATATTCAGTTTTGTATAGATCTAAAACAATGTTTATTTTAGCTTTTTGAAATTATATTTTTCGATTTAACCAAATTATTTTTGAACTAAAAACACAGAAAATTTGATTTAAAAAATTACAATTGTTGATTTAAAAAGGGGAAAATCCGGAAATTTAATACACATCTGTACTCTTCATTTTAATTTGATCCTAAAACAGAAAGTCGGCACTCATGATTTACTTTCCCGGCCCACACAAAATGATGCGGGAGGCCAGATTTGGCCCCCGGGCCGCCACTTTGACACAGGTGGTCTAGAGTAATCACATTAGCCCAGCTAATAAGCACATGGCCAGTGTTTTATTCGTATTTGATCTAAGGTTAAAGGCATTGAAGTGATATCAAAATAAGAAATATACTATGTTTATTCAGCTCTAAAAATGAATTAATGTAGCCAAGAACTTGTAGTTTTAGTATAAGAGACTAACCGCAAAGTCTAAACCGGAAAGCTGTTTCCTTCATGCTGACAGGCCATTAGTTATGGCACACAGGCAGGATCGATAAATTGTCCTTGTTTATGTTCAGATCAATAAGAAATGCAGGAAAGCATGTTTATGACCATTTGACTGGATGCATGGTGTCAGGTCTGTTAATAAAACCAAGGAATGCAAATTCTGATTTAAATTGGGTTGTCATTCTGGGCAGTAAAACTCCAGGAAAGATTACTTTGTGTATATCTGCACCCCTGCAAAAAGCCTGCCCATGTCTCCAGTATTAAAAAAATAAAATAAACACAATCATTTTGGTTCTTAATGGCGATAATGATTGACTCTTTTCTCTTTAAGGTTCCACTCAGGCATAAAAGACAGTTGGAGAGGAGGGGCCACGCCCACTTAGGTCACACTAACCTTCCTGGAGCAATATCTGTCAAGGGCTTTCCCAACAGTTTCATCCAGGTAAATTATAAATTACAGAAATGGTTTGGAAACTGTGTTTTTGTCTAATGGGCTCTTTGCACAAAATGCCTTGACATCACATTCGCTAGATATCTAGGATTTAAATTTCCTCCCATCACGCCCATTCATATACTCAAGTTTGACTTTCTTAAAGATTTTCGCCACCCTTGTAAGGGTAAACAGCTAGGAAAATGAATGAATAGAGTGACATTGTTTTAACATTTAACAAAAAAGGCCCTGCATCAAATTCAGACTCATCTTTTTGAGTACTTCTTAATAAACCAGACACGGCTGCATGTTTACATTCCATGTCAGTCAAACTTTGACACCAATTATAAACACATATTTCTAAAACACTTAAAAGGTTTGTTGATATCTTCTTGTTAATCACTAGAAATGCTCTTTAAAAGTATACTATACTACTAGTATTACTATCACCACACAAATTCTACCACCAAATTGGATTTTTAACAAACTCTATTTACAATTTATATAGAGTGCAAGTACACAATTTGGAAGAATAAAAGATTTATACTTTAAGGTACAAGTATGGAAGCGGATACATATTTTTTTTAATCTAACCGGATGACATTTTTCAAAGCCGATTTACGACTTTAATGGGCAAGCCCTATAAACACAATACTAGTATTAATGGCATTTTCTTAGAGAGCAAAAGATGGAATAGCTTCTGACAAGTGTAGGAGTTTTCATCCAAAAATCCCATTGTTATGTCAACACCCCCTATCCCCCCTACCCATAGGCTGACAGGTCCAGACGACACTTGGCTCAAGCAGCAAATAAGAAGAAGAACAAGAGGAAATCTCGCGTTGGTTCCTTTTCCCTCCTTAGCAACGATAAGAAATCCAACCCCCTACAGGTAAGTCTCCATGACAACCCCCAAGCAGACAAACAGCTGGGGCTAAAAGCCTGTTGTGAAGGCTGGATCAATGTGCAACAAGCACTGATCGCACACAGGCCTTGTGAAAAGGATTGAAATTTCAGACCAATCATTGCAAGACAATAGTAAAAAAAAATATAAATATAATTTCTCCTCCAGGTGATCCGAGCAAGGAGACAGGTTAAGAATGAGCAAAAACAACCTAAAAAGGTTTTACATCCCTTTATGCATCCTGGGGGTTTATCTCTCATGGTGAGTCATTTTCCAATGTCATTTTTGCCTTCATAAAACACCCTATCTTATAAAGTGTGTATTTTCTGTCCAGGGAAAGGCACCAAGAGTGGAAGTCATACCCGTAAAGGAACCAACAGCATAAAGCATTGTCATTATAATTATTGTTATCTTGACCAGCACAGGAAAAGATGTGCGCAGGTATTAGAAGGAAAACATATAGACGAATAGACGAACTTGGTTGGTTTGATTGTTTTGTCTGTTATTATTGTTTGATCTGTATGATAGTCTATGAATTAGCATTTCTTTGCTAAGGTTCAAATATGTATATGCCTGCATGCTATGAAACATTGATCAGAAGGTGCAGAAGGCATTGTTGTCTATTATTATTGTATTTTTAGATATTGAGGGGTATATTTTTGCAGAAATGTTGTGTTGTGTTATTAAATGATATTTCAATAAAAAAAATGAGAAAGGTGTGTGTATAAGTCCCTGAATTCAGTTTGTTTTATTCTAAATCTGGAGAGTACACTCAGTGTACCAGTGTAAGACATTTTCTATCATTTCCTAATGCTGTGTCATCTTTCCCTTTCCTCTTCTTGGAATAATACCTTACATTTCTCATCTTCAAAACTGCCTGGGGCTTACTCATAAAAAGAAATATCAATGGTTTCTGTCTCCAATTACAGATGGCTATGCTGCAGGTACCCATAATGGTTTGAAAAGTGGGTAAAGGGGCCTATGAACTGCAAATAGGATGTTTGTGTGAGTAAAAAAAAAGACAGAGTAACCAAACTCAACATGTAGATTAGACCATCTGTTTCATGCATCATAATACATCTCTTTAACCATCTCATGTCACTTTTAATTCACTTGGCCACAAAATGGAAACTGTGCGGCTCAAAACAGCAGATTAGGCTGGAGTGCTTCTGCAGGACATTGACGTCAATGTGCACACATAACCAGCGCTTGGACAACAACGCTGCCTATTTACAGCGTCAGGGTGAGCTGAGATTCAATAAATCACCAAATGAGTGATGGGTTGGAAATAAAAGCTCCAAGACTGATTTAACAAATTGTCTCAAAAGAAAACCCCAGTGGGTGAGGCAATCTGACTAAGAGAATGAATATATTGTGAGCCAATCCAAATGAACTACATGAGTCATTTACTAATTAAATGATGCAACTATTAGGATGTTTTTGAGACTTTATTGAGCCAAGTGAGGGAATAATGCAGCACAGTATTTCAAGGGAACATGTTAATGGTATTGACTATGTGCCTTCTGGGTAAATATACGTGAGTTGATGACCTATTCGTCACACTACCTGCATTAACAGGATGTGAGCGGTTGTCTTGGTGACAAACAAACCAGGGATGTCAAAATCATTGATGTTCTACCAAAAACCAAGGTCATGTCATTTCTTTTTACAAGCATTAAGAACAATGGTTTCCTTTCACTCTTTTTTTTTTCATGACTGAAACTCTCCTGAAAAAGTAAGAGAAATTGTACTAAAAGAGGAATCAATGAAATATTTGTTCCTTACAAACTAGAAATCGTTACAATGACATAGATTCTATTATAACTGAATGCGTTGCAATCGCAGAAATTAAACACGAAAAAAATAAAAATAAAAATTAGAAAAAAATCACTTTACGTTTGACGTATACGAGCATACAGCGGAGGCGAGAGACATGCTCATAAGAACATCATGGGCACCGTCTTTCTGGTCGCAACTTCCTCATGTAAGGTCTCTATGAGCACTGGGCGGAGCGTTGCAATTTTTCAGTGTTTTTTTTTCCCTGGTAGTCAGTGCGGATGGTGTATATACTACTTGTTGGCAAGTAGTCGTGCATTATCCTATTGTGAGGACATTTGTGTGCATTATTTTGGGCATATTTTGAAGGGAATAGAAAAGCAAACAACCCTCAATAGGTTGCATCTGAAAGTCAGGGTAGAGGCGGGGCAAAATAGAGCCAACCCGGGAGAAGGTATCAAAATTTAAAAATTAATTAGAATTAAGTTTAGTGTAAAATTAGATTAATGTATTTTTGAGTGTCTGCATCATAATCCTAGTTTATTTAAATTTGTTTATGTTATGTCACAAGGGATGAGTAGCAAAATATTCTACAATAATAAATCAAATATTTTCAAAACTAGAGTAAATTTTTAACTTATTTGTATTCGAATGCATGTTAGCCAGAAGAACAGTTCTATGTAGTATTATCCATATGTTTTGTTATGGCAAAAGCAACAACAAAATAAGCCCCAAAATGCAAGGCTGCGTCTGGAAAACTCTTCATGATGTACGTCTCATGACCAAATGCAACAAAAAAGACACGAACCACAAAACTACTACATTTTTGTGGACAGTGGGTGCAAATGAAGCCATTCCAGGATGGAGCAAAAGCTACAAAGGGGCCATGGTGTCATGTGTAGTGATGCCACAGCAGTTAAACCTTAGTTGACGAGGTAGAGTCCTGCAATAGGCATGCATAATTTAAAATGTTCCTGTGCGGCATGGATGCACATAGTTAGCGGGCTTTACGGTCAATGTCCTTTGCAGGACCTAGAAACCACCGTTTAGTGTTGACGAGAACCTCCCATCATAAACAACATACAATTGGGGACGAAGATTAAAGTCTCCACCAAGCCGCGTCATCTCTGAAGCTGAAATGTTGTGATCGTTCGCCAAACCGTTGGGTTTGCGGTATTTTAAGCCAGCTAGTTAACATCTCCGAGCTGCCACCATGACAGCTCTTATTGAATGATGGCAGCAGGGATAAGAGTCATCTGTCCTTCTTGGAGCTCCATGAAAATGGAAAGCTAAACCAACCCCAGTGGCAGTATGCAATCAAAATCTTACTTTCATTTAACTTGCGATCAAAGTGAAGAATGTTTTAGCGCATTGCCTGTGTGATTTTGTGGTGATTGACACTCAAGACAAGGTCTTCCCTTCCCAGTGTCCCCATCGTGGATCTTTCTCATCTATTTTCATCCGACCGCATACTGTGACCACGCTGGATTCGCCTCTTTCGCCTGTTTTATTTTTTTCTTTAGTCCTGCCGCCTCCGATTGAACCAGACACACAAGAGCTACTGTTCTCAACCCTCACCCATTTCTAGTCGCCGAAACGGAGGCATCCCAAAATTGCCCCGGGTCGGCCAAAACCATTCTACAAGTGATGTCACTGCAGCATCAATCATAATATTCTGATGAAAGCATAAAACAAGAGACGGAGTGTTCTGTTGGCTTGAAATGTGTAACTCCTCTGCATACTGACCTTAAGGCATAGATGCGTGTGGGAGTTCTTTTCATTACATCTCAAACAAATCATTTGTTTGCCAGTTTCAAATATAAATTCTGACTGTTTCTGTTGCTTAAATGCCACATTTTAATATAACTGCCAGTGTGATTTAAAATAGACACAAGAGTATGCACTAATAAATAAAACACCTATTTATTTATGACTAAAATGACTTTTTCTGTGTCTGTATTCTCACCTTCTTGCTACTGTGACAATGAAATTTCCTGAATATGGGGTGAATAAAGTTATCTAATCTAGTATAATATTTGGTATTCTGACACAATGCATTGCAGCAATACTTAATGTACTAAAATAAACAGGCATCTTTTTGGCATACTACAAACTCAAAATATGACCAATACACAGATATTTAAATGATAAAATGTAATTTGTTATACACATCCCCAAATAAATTCCTCTCCATTTTTAAAAACAAACAATATCACCTTACCATTGGGCTACCATTGGCTGAAAATTGTTGACTGTGGTCTTCTTTCATCTATTTTGTCAATTCTCCTTTGTTTTGTTGAAGAAGAAGAAAACACCTTTAACCTGTGGAATGAATTGCTGGATTAACCACAACTGAATATACTTATCCAATAAGGAACATCTCCCAATGCCCTCTTCATAAAATTATCTCAATTATTCTGTGGAAGAGTGATTTTAAAATCATTAATCATGAAGACTTTATGAGAATGTGGGCAAAACATACAAATCTGATGCAGGAGTAGAGATTTAAATCAAATACACAGTTTTGATCATCTTTCATTTGTGGAAAAATATATATATAATTAGGTTTTGCTGTCTATACAATTTATAACTGAAATTTAGATCATACAGTAAAATGACACTAATGTGGCTGCGGGTGGGCCAGAGAAAAAAAACTAGCAGGAAGGAACTTTGAGCATGGCAAGCAAGGCCGGAATCCCACTGACCGTGAGGTATTTCAGGCGGAGCCACAAAAGTCAAACACTTCCTACAGACAGGAAGCATGAGGGTAAAATGAGACAAACATGGGAGGTCAGCTTGGGTGGTACAAAACATACTTCTAGTCTCCTTTAACCACCACCTCACTGACTTGTTTTATGCCACGTGCAAAAAAATGACCAAGTCTTAATGTGCCGTTGCTGAAAACAAAGGTGGAACATTAAATTCCTATAACATTCCTTAAAGCAAAGAAACTCACTGAATCGTTGAGTCGGGAAATATTATAAACAAAAAAGAAGCTTGCGCACACTGTTAAGTCTACAAGCCACTTCAAGGACCTCGGATGTAGAACTATATTGGGGCTATAGCCACAAAAAAAATAAAAAAGGCTCTGGATTTTTCAGCTTTACTTGCCCTTGAAGGCGTTTTAATGAAGCAGCAATGTCAAATCTTGTTATTTAACTGAGAAAAAAAACAGCTTGCAGCACTTGTTCATGTTTGTATCAGTTTTTATTTACAGTGCACCAAGCAATGGAGGAGGAAAAAAATCATTTCAAATAGTGACCAAAGAGCTGGAACATGAATAATTCAAGAAGTTAAATATCTCCCTGACCACTGTGTTGACAGGCTTAAGACTTGTTGGCAAAGGGAAGTATGAACTCTCTGTGAATCTTGATTCCTAACTGCAAAGCGGGTGGCACTTCAAATGTCCTGGAGGGAAATCAATCATTTGGCCAGCCTTTACAGCAATGCAGCTTTCAAAGCACTCTATCAGCATCTCTGTTACCAAGGCAGCAATGGCTGCATAGACGTTTAGCCACGCATATAAAGCACTTAACCATAACATGATTGAGTGGTGGGTTGTGCAGAGGTCTAAACCGGAGTACCCAAGAAAGAGCCATATAGGCCAAAGGAGAACATGCAACCTCCACACCGGAAGGTCGAAACCCACTCGGACTGTTTAAAGTAAAATGTTCTTATTCCAGGGACATTTATTACAATATAAAATTGAAGTTTGGTTTGAAAAGATCAGATGAAAATATAGAAATATTAACGATATACAGAAGCGAAATATGCAGGATTTAAATTATTATCGAATTTTAGTTCATTTTGGTGTACTAGTACTATGAATTTGACTTGGACAGCCACTACAGGTTATAATTATGCTGTTTCCTGGTACAGTTCGCCCTCTAGTGGTTTTCTTAAGAAAATACAACGTTGAAAAAGATAATATTTCATCAGGAAATGGGCATTTCTGTGCCTTATGGGGATTAAATTTGCAGCCTTCGTCCAGGGGCAGGGATGGTGAACAAGTTAAAAGAGCCAACATCTTAAACTGATAGATGTCAAAGAGCCACAATTTATATCAGCAGCATAAAATAAAAACAATCTGCCAAATTATTTCATAAATAAAATGTTTTATTGTTTTTAATGGGCCCTGATGATTTTTAATATTTCAAGAGACAATACAAATAAGAGAAACATGAAGCAAGGTAAAGAACCTAAGTATATACAAAATATGATAAGAGGCAAAGTGCCGCATTTATTTTGTCTAGTAGCCGAATGCGGCTCGAGAGCCACATGTTCGACACGCCTGGTTCAGGGTAAAGTAAAATAATACATGTCCATGCTTGCAGCGCGTCACCCTCACAGTGGGAGTCCTAGGTTCAAATCCAGGTCGGTCCACCTGTGTGGAGTTTGCATGTTCTCGTCGGGCCTATGTGGGTTTTCTCCAGGTACTCCGGTTTCCTCCCACGTTCCATAAACAAACGTAGAAAGCTGATCAGGCGTTCTAAATTGCCCTGAGGTATGTTTAGGAGTGTGAATGGTTGTTTGTCTCCTTGTGCCCTGCGATTGGCTGGCCACCAATTCAGGGACTCCCCACCTCTGGCACAAAGTCAGCTGGGATATGCTCCAGCACCCCCTGCAACCCAAGTTATGAGAAAGTGGTTCAGAAAATGAGATGTCAATGATTGCCTCCTCTTTCAAGTATTGGGAGATTTGCTGCAACACAACCTAAAAGTGCTATTCCCAGATGTGCTGTTTTTCTGGGCCCTATCTCCTTGTGCGTTGAGGGTGCTTGGTTGACTCTGAATAAGGTTCATCAGCTTGTCCCTCCCCAGGGCAGCCCGCATGGTCTGCTCTACAACAGCCTGAAACCTGTCGTCCATCCTCCTGACTGTGGGTTCGAACGTGTGGCATTGAGTTTTGAGACGCCTGGCGTCCTCCACGAGGCGGTTCCTCTGCTGGCAGGTGCGTTTGCGTTCCAACCACATGGCGTCCCGGGCTTTCTGCGCCTTGGCCAGTGTGTCGGCCGATTCGGATGCTGCCGCTTGGTATTCCTGCCTCTCCCGTATCGCGTTCCTCAGTTCATTGTGCAAACGCAAGTTCTGGACATACACATCCGGGACCTCAAAGATCCGTTTGGTATTCAGAATGCCCTTCTGCATCATCTCCGTCCACTCCGTTTGAAAAGAGTCGAGAGTGGCGGTCATCTTCATTTGACTGAGGAAATTACGTGTAAAATCGTCCGCAGTGACGTGCAGTTCGGAGGCGATGGTGGTCGTGTCGCAACCGGAAGAGCTCTGTGCTTTTCTGTCACTTTTCACCGTCGTTTCTAAATCTTCTTCTCCTTCTGTCAAACTACCCTCTTCTGCATCGTCTTCATCAGGATCACGATTCTCATCTTCTTTCTCGTGGTCATCTGCACGATCTTTATCTTCACCAGCATCGTGATCGTCCCCAACATCAACGGGATCATCACCTTCAACGTTCTCATCTTTGCTATTTTCAACATTTTCACCATCAACTGCATGATCAACGGCATGTTTATCATCGCCATCATCATGGTCTTCTGGGTCCAAAACTTCCTCTTGGTCTTTCTTATCGTCTGTGCTCATAGTTGGAATGAGAGGTGCCTTCTTTTTATGCTTCATCGTGAACAACCAATATATAAATCCGCTAAGAAAATGGGGCGACGTAATTACGTGTCGTGTTTTATGTGTAAATATACAAACCAGGTGACGTGCACGTTATGAACGCGTCACCGATAGTATTTTTCACCACTTGTTGTTATTGTTGTAATGTATGTCTCCATGGAGATAATAGACATCACGTATATACATTAGATATCTAGCCGTGGTGTCGGCCGGGTAAGTATCTATCCGCCATTTTGTGTCGGGATAATTTTCCACCGAAAGCTTTGAAATTGCTGATTTACGAACAGATTGTTTTTCTCGATTGTACTATACTATTATTTTATTAAAATCGCAATAATTCGGCTGAATTTTGAGAAGAAATATCGACAACAAGTCCACGCGAGAATTCAGTGACAAGCCAAACCACGAATTATAGTAACTTAGAATAGCATCTTATATATTTAGGGACATTTAGTACAAAATATCACAATGGTTATTCTTGTTTGTATAAATAAAAAAATAATAAAAAATAATAAATCAAAAACAATAATAATTTTTAAAAACACGAGATTTGCTTACCTCGCGAGTCCAGCAGCAAGCAAACTGTCATGGCGAACTACCGAGAGTCGCCCTTGGCCACACGGCCCAAAACATTGGACCCAAATGAATATTTTAATCTTTCTCCAGAGTATCGAAAGGCCGAGGAAGCCAGGGCGGCACTGCGGGCGAATCTGAAGAGGCAGTATCAAGTCCAACTCAACAACCCGCATCGAAAAGAGCTCATTGTAAGTGCTAAGTTAACAATGTCACCCTTGTAGAGACAGTGGTGCTGGCATGCTAAAATATATTCATAGAAACCTAATTTACGACGATCCGCACGTTAATGTAATGTTTTTCGGACACTCGGCCAAAACGTGCCAGCAACGACGGGTGTACGTATTATCTCCAAATTTCGCTGTTTCGGTTTATTAGTCAGACAAAAAAAATGACACCGCTGATTGGCGGAGCCATAGCGGTGACGACTGGAACATAAATTGCCTTCACCTGGACAGTAGTTATAATGAAGTTTTAAAAATAATATATAAACGCGATGATGGCCGACATCGGGAAGTAAATTGTTTTTTTTCTCATCTGAATATAAAAGCAGTACTGGCTCTTGGGTTCAAATCCGGAGCGGTCCACCAGTGTTTGCATATTCTCCCTGGGCCTGTGTGGGTTTTCTCACAAGTACTCTGGTATCCTCCCACATTCCAAAAATATGCATTTTAGCCTGGTTGGAAACTCTAAATTGCGCCTTGGTGAGCATAAATGGATGTCTGTCTCCTCGATCCCTGCAATTGGCTGGCCATCATTTCAGGTTGTCCCCTCAGATTGGATAGGCTCCAGCACCCTCCGCGACCCTTGTGAGGATAAAGCGCTTCAGAACATGAATATTTTAAGATGCTTGTCACCACTTTTAGGGAGTACTTGCTTTTATTTAACTGTATAATCATGATGACATATTTAAAAAATGAAATTGTGTTTTTGCAATTTATTAAGAAAGATAATTATCACTTATATATGCACGTTGTCTCAAAAACGTTCTTTTATTGTGCAACAGGATGATCCTGCCTTGACGCGCTGGGTGCATGCCCGTGGCAACCCCTACCCACACTTCAGGGCCACCAACAAGACATCTCTGATGGGTGCCGTGTTTGGGGTTTTTCCACTCTTCTTCTTCTATTATGTCTTCAAGACAGATCGGGTATGTACACAAGTATTTTATTATGGTCTTGGTTCCTGTGTGTGTCAATAAATGTTTAGAATTCAATGGCAACATGAGTTTTAATAGTCATTTTGTAATTATTGTAATTCAGTGTTCTAATAATATTCTTTGTTTTAATTAGTGGCAATTTTCCCATTTCACAAAATCTCAACTAGAGTAATACATCCTGGAAATACCCATTCTAAAGTGGTTTGTATGATAATTTTTATCCTATTTAATGGACCACTCAGATGATCTTGTAAAAAGTTGAATAAAATTTAGAAGAATTTAATGAAAGACTCAATAAAATTCAGCATGAATATCAATCTGTATGTGCCCAACCTATATTTTGTCTGTTCCATTACACAGGATAGACGAGAGCAGCGTATTAAAGATGGAACTCTGGTACGCAAGTTCGCTTTGTCATCGTAAACTCAGCTGTATAAAGACCAACCTGTTTATCATTTTGATGTCATTATTAAAGAAATAAACTATACTGTCAAAATCAAATGTGTGGATTTTGTATGTTTATCTTATTCTAAAGAATACACAAGGGCAGTATCAGGCATGAATTAGGTATCCAATAATTGTTTTGTTGTCCCAAATTTCTTACAGGAAATCCGACAATAGATATTTTCAAATGCAATATTTTTGGACCGAATCTTGAGTTAATTAGTGTTTACTGGGCTTCCAATTGGGATTAAAATGGCTCCGCAGGTCCTCCCAACACTGATAGTAACTGTGGTCGAGCTTCTGGCACGTCTCAAGACCCCACTTGGTCACAGCCATACTCAAGGATGACTCGAACATGAATGCCTGCAAGACGCACAATGTCAGATGATTGGTTGTTTTATACAAGGCGGTAATGAAATCTGAGTTTTACCATGGTTCCTTCTGCCACTCTCTCTGGTTTTAGTTCAGCTATGCTGTTCTTCTCAAAACATTCGGCATCAGGACCGTGTGGGGTCATGACACTGTGGAGACTGGCACCTCCTGGTTGGAAACCTTCCTCTTTGGCTTCATAGTGGCCTTTTATCAGCCCCATGAATTCACTCATGCAGTTACCTTGAAACACAAGCAAGTGGTGCTATTGTACAACCAATGTGCAAAAAGTGGCTCAATAAGATTATGATTCACTATACATATATATACATATAAATAGATACAGTGAAGTATTTATATTATATACACATACATATATTTATATATATATACACATACATACATCTATATAGACACATATATCTATATATACACACATACATACATCTATATAGACACATCTATATATACACATGCATACATATATCTATATATACACATACATATATCTATATAGACACATACATACATATATCTATATATCTATATACACACACACATGCATATATCTATATATACATATATATATATATATATATATATATATATATCTATATATACATATATATATATATATATATATATATATATATATATATATATATATATATATATATATATATATATATATATATATATATATATATATATATATATATATATATATATATATATATATATATATATATATATATATATATATCTATATATACATATATATATATATATATATATATATATATATATATATATATATATATATATATATATATATATATATATATATATATATATATATATATATATATATATATATATATATATATATATATATATATATATATATATATATATATATATATATATATATATATATATATATATATATATATATATATATATATATATATATATCTATATATATCTATATATATCTATATATATCTATATATATCTATATATATCTATATATATCTATATATATCTATATATATCTATATATATCTATATATATCTATATATATCTATATATATATATATATCTATATATCTATATATCTATATATATATATATATATATATATATATATATATATATATATATATATATATATATATATATATATATATATATATATATATATATATATATATATATATATATATATATATATATATATATATATATATATATATATATATATATATATATATATATATATATATATATATATATATATATATATATATATATATATATATATATATATATATATATATATATATATATATATATATATATATACACACATGCATATATATAAATATACATATATACACATATAATATACATGTAGAAAGATAGAGTATGGGGCCTGGGGAGAACATGCAAACTCCACACAGGTGGACTGACCTGGATTTGAACCCAGGACCCCAAGGCTCTGAGGCCGACACGCTAACCACTCGCACTACCGGGCTGCCGGTGGCATTGTGGTGATAGAGATATTGTTCAGATTTCAGTAATGCTAATTACTATCTCGTCTCATATTTTGTCATTATAAATGTTAAGCCTTACGGTGATAATAAGGTGGACGCAAGGTGTGGTCAGCCACGCCCCAGCGCGGGGGGAAGATGACAAAGTCAGCAATGGCCACGCCAGGTTTGGTGGATTTGGCTGTCAACACAGTAAAGATGGACGGATCCTACACCGTATAAGGATGAGAAATTGAACTCATGAGAAGACGCTAGTAAAGATTAGAATTATTTAAAAACGTAGACATAAATTAAACTCACTGCATGGTCAAAGGCCACACAGTTAATGACCATGAAGTTGGCGAGGTTGTACTTGTACGGTGTGTAGTTACCATGCCAGGCGACCACGTTAAAGGGGGAGAAATCCTATTGAAACATAGAAAAAAAATACCAATTCAACCAATAACAAAGTAGACAACTAACAAAAATAGGAATTGAGCTTTTCACAGACAGAACGAACAATGAATGATGTCATTGTACTCTGGAATGATCATAATGAAAAGGTTTTGTTAAATAAGGTGGGCTTGGGCATCTTTTCAATTTCGCTAGTTCTTTGTGAGACAAGTTTTCAGGTATTACTCGGTAATTGGCATCAAAATCAAACTTTCACAAACTTTCATCATTTTGACACTCACTGCAGTGCAGTTAAGGGGTTGATGAATAGGGGTGGATTGGGGGGGGGGGCTGAAGTATTTCAGTAACAGTTGGTGCAGAGCTCTTTCTTTATCTTGATTGTTAAAAAAAAGAGCAATTTTGTGACGTTCCTCTGTTCTGATAATGTGACTGCGAAAAAAAAAAAGAAATAAAGCGCCTGCTCCAAAATCAATATAGTTCATTTCAACTCAAGCTGTCTTCTTAGTGACCTTGACACTCTTTACACACACATTACCTTGTATGCTTCCACATACTGAAAATAAGCCATTGCACATAGTTCATTACATAACGTAGATCAACTAAATAAACATACACGTGGACTATGCTACTGCACTCAAGAATTTCTGGTCAACCGGGTGCAGAATTATTCTTTCGGTGTTTTTTCTCGATTCGATTAAAATGAAAAGTGGAAGTGAATTGCATGCGCACACAAGAAAGAAAACAAACATATTGGCCCAGTCAAGCAAATAATAAGTTAATTTGAGCAATTTTGGTGCCCGACGGGGGGGGCAAAACAACAGGAAAAAAATGCACTTGGATGAGACCTCCCTTCCCGCACCTCCCAACCCATTTTCTTTCCTCCCGTCTCGGCTCACGCGGCAGGCTTCGAGAAACAGAAGTTGCCACCTTTAACTCTTTGGGAGGAAAAAACGGCAAAAAAACTTAAAATATTTAGCCTGAGTGATGTTCCCTATAGTTACTATCCATCTCTCTATCATAAATTCCAAGTAAAACCAATTATACGCCTAATAACATATTCAAAGGAGATTGTTCGTGTATGGGAGTGAATTCTCGGACTGAAATATGTTGAAATTATCGCTTAACTAGAATTGTTTTTCTCTTGGCTACTCATGAACGCTTTAACTAATTATGAGTGATTAAGATGGATAATTGAGGTGGAAACATTTTGAAATTAAATCGTCGGGGATGGTAAATCAATCAGTGGCGGCAAATGCACCACACGCCTTCCTTGGACAGTTTCCTCGCTGTTAGTCATTGTCGCGCTTCACTGGTGTTTACTGAAGCGAATACAAACCACAAATGTGGTAATAGGGCAGATATTCCTTACGCGTCACCTCAGACACTTTTGAAGTACAAGGACACACAAAAAGCACACAAAACACCTGTTGGCAAGCGAAGAGTCTCCCTTGGTACTTATTGATGACGGTGTAACCCGTGGACACTTGGCGATCTTCGTACCATGCCACTGGACACAAGAAGTCTCTTGGGTTGGCCAGACCGTTAGCACCTGCAAAAACGCCCACAATTACATATATTTCCCATATTTTGATTGTTTTAGAGCTTTATTGCAACTATTTGTAATTGTGATAGTGTACAAATTACACACTCACCTATGGGCCCCAGATCAGGAAGTTCAAAATGGGCTCCATAGACTTCCAAGATATAACCTCTGGTTTCCCCAAACACGTCCACGCTGAACCGCATCCCTTGCTAGAAAAAAACAGATTAAATTGGGGAGAGTAGTCAAATTATATGTTATGAGTGATTATTACATTACAAAGGTAGTTAGAGACTTTTTGCATGGCTACGCACTCGTAACATAACATAAACTTGGATTACGATGTGGACACACTCAAAAATAAGTTAATCTAACATTACACTAAACTTAATTTCAATTTTGTTTTACATTTTGATACCTTTCTTCTCACCGATTGGCTCTATTTGCCCCGCCTCCACCCTGACTTTCAGATGCAACCTATAAAGGGTTGTTTGCTTTTGTATTCCCTTTAAAATATTTCCAAAATGATGCACACAAACGTCCTCACCATAGGATAACGCACGACAACTTGCCAACGAGAAATAGTACATACGCCATTCGCACCGACTAACGAGAAAAAAAACACTGAAAAAAATGCAACGCTCCGCCCAGCACTCATAGAGACAGTACACGTATGCTCCTATTTCAAAATTTGTCTTGTATCTCAAGATAAATATCTGCCCGAAATTTTATTTGTATCTCAAATTGCTCTTGTATGTCGGGGCACTCATATGTCAAGGTCCCACTGTAAATACTTCATATCAACAACAGTTTTAGCTATTTTTTAAATGTTCCAATTTTGTCCTATTGAGTATTACAGTGGACTGCAGACAGAAACAAGAAAAACATACCTGAATGACACATATCTCGTTGGGCTTGACCATCATCTTGCCAAACTCTGAAGTGATCAAGAGCTCACCTTGCTGTGGCACTAAAGAGGCAAACAGTAGACGGAAGAGTAAAAATATAGAGGGATAAAATGCACTCAGAATGTGACCAGTGAGTTTTTCTTGTGCCGGATAATGGTGTAAACATCACTTTTTATTTTGCTCACCGATCAAAAAGTCTCCATCAGAGTTATTGAAGCATCTGAATCACAGGAAAAGAGAAACAATATTATCTTCTGTTTTTCCAATTAATATTAAGCTTTTAGGCTGTACAGTTAAATGTATTCCATAAATGGCAGGTCAAATTAATCTATACAACAGATAGTATTCTAACAAGCAAATGTATTTCATGAGTAAATCAAAACAATGATATATATATATATATATATATATATATATATATATATATATATATATATATATATATATATATATATATATATATATATATATATATATATATATATATATATATATATATATATATATATATATATATATATATATATATATATATATGTATATATATATATAAATAAATTTAATGCATTATTTCTGTCATTACAGAAAAGAAGATATGATGGCTTGTATCTCAATAATAAACTTTAAATGCCCATAAGTATATTCTTACTTGTTAAGCATTGACGTGTTGCAGGTGTACACATGGATACCTATACCGTTGCGGGATTTAGCATCCCCACCACCACAGATGGTGTGCAGACCCTGCAAAAATCCACATATGACAATCACGCTAAAAGATTTGATTTTAAAATATACCATTAAAAATGAGAAAGAGATGAACTCACAGCCACAAAGTCAACTATCTTCTCTGTAGATTTTGGGATTGAAAATGGCCGCCATCGCAACTGCAAGAGGACAACAAAGCACGAAATTTATCACAACACATCCATATTCAAAATGTCCAAAGAATAACATTTTTAAATTTGATCTTGACATTTTCATATTATTATTGGTTTATGCATTATTATTTCTTATTTATATTATATTTGTTGAATTAAGGCCCGTTGGTTGAGTGGTTAGTGCATCGCCCTCACAGTTCTGGGGATAAGGGTTCCATAGTAGTTGGCTGCAATCATTTTGAGGATAAACAGTACGGAAAATGAATGAATGAATTGAATTTTGATGCTCGTCCCAAACAAATTAACAGACCACTGTGGACCACATAGGTTACCTGGTTGGGATTGGGCTCCACTTCATCCCACTTGTCTGTCAAATTCCCACAGGGTTCAGAGATAAATGGTTTATGCTTGACGGACGGAAGAATGCGATAAAGCCAACTGTAAACAAGCACTATTATCAAAGATGAATCCTTAATTGGACAAATGGGAAGTGGAAATACCTCCTCTTATTGGCTGGTCGCGGGCAGGTGAAGGCGGAGCCGGAGAGTTGTTCAGCATAGAGGCCGTACGGACACACCTGAGGGTTGTTCTTTCAACACAAAAAAAGAGGATTTAAAAAGCTAAATTCCATTTTGCATGTTAACAAAACATCAACAAATCCTACCTGTCCTTCAGGTAAAGAACCAGGACATCGAGGGTCTTCTGAGGAGAATTCATTCCCAAACCCACACAAATACTGCAAAACAGACAAGCAAGACACACACTCATCATGCAGTTTCATTGTAATGCCGAATAAATGTGTTCACGCTGGTTATAATTAAATTTGAAGGCTCGCCATTAAGTGTTTTTCTTAATTGATGTTACATTGATTCATATTAGATTTGTGATAAAACAAAGCGCAGTTATCCATTCCTAGAAAGAGGCTAATTGAAGCGCTATCTACCAGTATACACTTTTTATAGATGTTTCATGTGATGTTTTTTTAAAGAGACAACTTATGCAGCTGTCTTTGACCACTGGTATGTATAAAAATCTTGCTTAGTCATAGTTAGTGGGCATATTTTTCCATGTTTCTGTCGCGTCATGTTTTGTGTTATAACAATTTCAGTTTACCGTATTCGTCAGCAAAGCAAATAATTCCAAGGTATCAATGACAATTAATAATATATCTGAATTTACATTGTACATATAGCTCAAGTTGTCAGATAAAGACAGGACAATACATAGAGGAAACTGCAGTCTAAACTGAAAGAGGCTAAATCTATATATAATATTTTGAAGGTAATGTTTTTTTGTAGGTTTACGGCAGGGAAATTACTTTAGTTTGGCACTTCAAGTTAAAGTTTAACATCCCCAGGTCACATCTGGGCAGCTGCTGAATGCTGCATCCTGATTGGTCAGGAGCAACACCGCCCGTCTCTCAGACTCTGGATATTCTTGCATTTTTGTTGTACATTTAACTTGATTAGACAGTGAGGCAAAAAAATGGCAACTGAAGTGGTACAATTATTTCTCCATTTTTGCAAATTCTCTAAATGCCAGGGAGTTTTTGTACATATTATATAAAAGGCATTCAAATAACTTGGCAAAGTCACTTCTCTAAAAAGAAAAAGAAACATGTTTTTGAATGCAATAAATATTGTCTTACCTTGAGACCAGCCATTCTGGTGTCTTTCCTCAAATGTTACACAAGGTATAAATGAATAACTCAATTTGCATTCTCCTGGAGCAAACTCCGCTGCCTGCTCGTAGTGCTCGGACGAGGGGGCTGGATTTATTCTCTTAGTCAATATGGCTTCAATTAGACCCCTACACAGAATGTATGACGCAATGAAAAAGGGACTTGGAAATATTGAATTGAATTGAATGTTTTTTTGTATTATGAGATGTCAAGCTTCACCACAAAGTGCACAAATATCAACAACAAACAAACGGACAGATAAATAATCAATAAATAATCAATAAATGATAAATTAATGAATAAGTCATAAACACAATAGATGAGTAAGTAGTCAACATGAATAAGTGGTCACAAAAGTATATAATTGAACTTTCCTTGAATTTCTTATTTGTCTTGGCTGTTATGGTCCTTTTAGCGCTGGCCAGACAGCATCAGGTTGAAGAGGTGAATGTGTATTGTCTTTTATGATACTATTTGCCCTTCTGAGGCACCGGGATTTGTAGATGGTGGGCAGGGGAGGTAGGGGAATACTGCCATGACAAATAACACATGAGAATTTATCAATAAAGCGGTTAAAATTGCCCAAGCACTTTTAGCAGAATGCAACTGTGACGGCTGTGAGTTGGAAAACAATTGATCATGTAATTTACATGCTTTTTTAAAGGCCCTAATTGTAGGATATCTTAATGAGGGTAAACATGTGGCTTCAATAAAAATGGAAGCCAACAATAATGTTAACTACACTCAATAGGAATAAAAACCTAACATTTTTTTCGGATGAGCAGATGGACTTAATATAGTATTGAATTTTAACCATTTTAATCCAAGTTAACATTTATTAAATTTTGTAACATTTTCAGAACATTTGCATAAAATGGGAAAACTCCTTTATATCAAGTGGGAAACCAATAACAGGCTGTCTGTCCTCAAATGAGGAAAGTGTGTTAAAAATGTTAGTGATTAGGTTTGTATTGAACTAAGTGAATACTACATACACCTGATATTCTTCATAAACAGATAATACTGCTTAATTTCCAGCCTACTGTAAATAATATACAACTCTCTTCAAAATACTCCTAACAATAGCACATTTGTGCAATATTAAGTATTACATTTAAAATAATATCTCTCAAAGTATGAGTCCAAATCACTTTTAGATTGGATCTTATTAAACTGTGCAAGTGTACCTAAGATTGTTGGCCAGAGATAAGAGCACACCAAGGACAACTGATTTGTGCTAAACAACAACATGCAGGGCTGGAAAAAGGTTATGCATAAGGCCATTTTTTTCTATTTATCTTTAAAATAGATGGTGGAAGCAGGGTCTACCCCAGGAGCACGTATCAAACTGAATCAATTTCGTCTTTTCCATTCATGCCTGGCTTGTCTATTTGTTTCTTTTTGCAAGTGTTGTTCGGAAGGGCAAATGAAGGCAATTCTCCTAGCGAGGCACAAATAAACTCGCCGTGGCAGAAGTAACGCTTCCCTTGGCGAGGCATGCAGTCAGGCCCGGGGCTCCCCGCTGGCAGGCAGTTAAGGTGCTATGCGAGGCGAGAAAGCCCAAATGGCGGCCAAATATCCTATCCCCATTCCCGGAAATTGATCTGCAGCTTGCACGGCGAAAGAAAATAGGCGATTTTAATTTCATCTCTGACTCTTATGATAGAAATCTCCAGTATTTGTGTGCAATTTGAATGGTTCCCATGTCTCTAAAGAGAGACAACGAAAACTGTTGAGAAATAGACCTCTATCTATGTATGCATTAATGGCCCAAAAATGCTTTGTCGTGAGATGCCTGCTGAACTGAAAGGCTCAACGGTAAATAATACACTTGCCTGCCGCAGTGTCTCAATATGCAGAAACAAGCAAAAACATGCACATAATTTCACCTTGACTCCTATATACAAAACTTTGTCAAAGTCTTATGCCAACAAAAAGCTTTGTTGTGTTAATTGCGTTTGTCACTGTGATATTAGGATAATAAAACTGGAAATTGGAGTTTTTTCATAGAAAGGTAGTTGCAATGTCTGCCACTCTCTTGTTCCATGTAATCTTAGGACATATTGGATTGGATTGGTCAAGAATATACAGTGTCACTCTTCCAAGCTTATCCGCACAGTACCTCAGTAGTCTGGAGCTGAAGACAACAGTAGCAGAGTAGAAGCCCTCGACTCCGTTTCCGGCCTGGTAAGCGCCGACAGCTCTTCCATCTTATCCCATGATGGAATGGTTGGTCTGAAGTGTTGTTTTTTTTTTCTCCCAGCACTTTTGTCCAGCTCTGGAAATTAGGAAAGTCTATAGTTAGCAATTTTTTTTTTTTTTGCATGTAGGAACATATTGTATATGACAAAACGGTCTGGGTGGGATAAGATTGTAAAATATTTACTGGTTACATTATTTTTGCATCTGAGCGGCATAGGATCAGCACCGGCAACAAATTCTGAAAAAAAATGGAATCTGGCCGGACGTGAAAAAAATCAACATTGGAAAATCCTTTTTTTTTTTTCCTTAAACATTTTTAAGCCTATTCCGAAATGACCTACTAAAGTCAAGCTGTTCCACAATATAGATCCAGAAGTTTTCCTGTTAGGAAATCTAACATCAATGTTTTTTTTTTTAAAAGACATATCTCATATTTTTCTGATTCATTACAAAAAACATTACATTTGAACATGACCTTGTAGACCTTTGTGTCTATAGCTAATCCATCCATACCAAACCTAAATCACTCTTCATCGACGTTGGCCTCATCTCGTGTCATGTTATTTACCGTGAATTCTTGATCCAACACAGAATAGCATAGATAATTGTAATTGCAGTAGGGTTACTCACTGCTTGCAGTTGAAATGTTCAATTAGCCCTGACGCAAGACACCCATTGCCTACTTCCGTACCCAAATTTGACAGCTCCATTTAACACTGATTAGATTTGCAAGGACAAGCGCACCCTCTCAGTGTCTACACGCCACTCTCGGTGAGTATCTTTTGAATCCTATCGATGGTCTAATGTTATGCAAATGATTTAATATGAAGATAAAAGAGTATTGCGCGGCGTGGCGCTCTCTTGGTTCAAAAGCCTTGTGTTTCCAGGACGATAGTCCTAACAAGAAGGACGCTATTTGGGGGTCATTAAACAATGACCTCCCCGACACAGCTCCCACTGCCATGCGCCGCCTGCCTTGCGTCGGCCATTAAAACGACTTACACCCACATCGCGATGTGCACGGCAAATGCCTTTTAGTGCCAGCTCCCTGTTTCTTACACATCACAGTGTCACAGAATAGAAAATTACACTCTCCTCCCACAGAGAAAATTGCTTTGGAATTGCTTGGTTATAAAGATGTGCCTTAAAGAGAGAGGGGTGCTCACAATAAAAAACACACAATTACCGAAGCACTCAAAGGAGTTTTTTTTTTAAGTTAATCAAAGGATTTAGCGATTATTGATGTCAGTCATGTTGTATTTGTGGTTTCTGATTAGAAATAGCTCTAGTTTCATTTCATTTTATATGTATTTTTTGAAGTCACAATAGTGAATAGCATTTAGGTTGTAAGCCGTTACTTGGAAAGTCAAATGATACATAGTTTTTTTCATTAATTAAAAACAAATAGAAACTGTTGAAAGGGAGAGGAACAAGTGGGAAATGGAAAAGACATGTAAAATAATTTAAATCCCTACTCTAGAATGACCCAATTACACATTGTCTGTGCACTTGTGATTTAGCCAGAAATAGGTTAAGTCATTTTTACTATTTTTTTTGTTTTACATACCTAAAACATGATATAATTCATCCAGGTTATATACAATGTGCTTTACAACAATATATAACGAAAGTCATCATTTTTTACATATATTCATGGATACAATTTTGACGGATGTGATTAATTGTGTTTGCATATTCTTCCGAGGCTTGTGTGGGTTTTCTCCAGGTACAGGACCACTCTAAATTACCCTTAGATATATGAGTGTGCGCATGAATGGTTTTCGGTCTCCTTGTGCTCTGCGATTGGCTGGCCACCAATTCAGGGTATTTCCTGCCTGGTTCTCGTAGTTGGCTAGCATAGGCTCCAGCACCCCCCTGTGACCTTTGTTTAAAAAAATGAATGGATGAATGAATGACGAATATATACCACATGCATACACGTGAACAGGAATCCCAATGAATGAATAATATCATCTATTTTACTTCGGTTCAATTTCAGCTTGCGGAAGATGAATGAATAAAACTGGTCACTAAGCTAATATGTAATTTTTGTGTATGTAAATTTCTTATTTTAAAGAAAAGAGAAAACTGACATATTAAGTTTTAAACAAATTTTTCACTAAAACAACAAAATCTGGGGAAAAATTACTTTTCAATGAATATTTGTTTCTATTTTTAACTTTTAAAATGAAAATAAATGATTTTTGTGGTATTTATTTTAAGATCTACAAAGAAGTCGCATGTTTTGTCAGGTTTTTAATCCTCGTCCGCAAGAAAAACGCAACGACATCAAAAATCATTGATTTATATAGTATTTTCTAATTTTAAACCCCCATATAAATACAACAATGCTACCAGTTTTACATTTATCACGAAACAATATGTCTTCACCCCATATTTTGCCTTGCAGGGCCACCTAAAAATGATGTGGAAAACCCCTCATCTGTCCCCGAAGCCTTACATTTTCCACCTATTTCCTTTGCTATAGACTTAATAGAACATTTCCATAGGTTTTCCCTTGAAGTGAACAATTTCCATACAAGTAGAAAGTGTTTGCAAGCAAACAAAAACACTTGTTTTGTCCCTGCTCCCCTTCTACAACATGTACGTCAATCATGTGGAGTCTTCCCGCTGTTAGCGTGCACATGAAGCAACACACGTTGGTCCCCAGTACTTTCATTAGATCATATGCGGCCTCAACTTTGGGGGTGTAGCTCAACAACCTCTCAGACCAATTTGAACTAGTGGGGGTGGCTCTTCGTTCCTGGCCTACACGTCTTAGGATCCACAGCGGGGGGGCGTCACAGCTCCGCCATCTATATTGGATTTGGGTCTTTCCCATCGACAGGGCTACACACCCCACAGAGAGGAAGTGCCTTAAAACAATATGTTGTCACGATACATGCACAACTACACACGCAGTCAATCTTCTAGTCGCACTCCCTCACAGCAAGGAGGTTCTAACGACATACTTTGCGTCCCAGCAGGATTACACCTAGGTCAAGGTATATAGACATTTGCAGAGAGGATATTTTCAGGCTTTCAGGGGAATGTAGACGCAACATTGTTTTTATTCACATGGATGATATCTAGTTTAGGACCAATGTGTAAAATCCATTTTTGATCACATTAAAACGTGTAAGAAAAAAAGAGCATTTACATAAAACTCAGACAAGGTCAGGCTCTTAATTTAGTCTAATCAACAGACATTTGCATGGTGCTGTTCGCTCAAGGTATTGCCGCTAAGTGAATAAAAGGACTTCTTCACACTCAAGAGGAAGAAAGGGGGGGCACTCTGGTTTTGATAAGCTGGCATCATAACTGATTTGCATATATTACTTTGATTATCTCATTACTCGGATGATTCCCGACAAGTTTTTTTTTTTTTTTTTTTTTTTTTAACACCGGCGCAATTGAATTAAAATGAAGGGGCGCAATCAATAAAAGGGCAACACAACTGTGAAAACACAAAAGCGGCCCTAGGTTTGGACGGTCAATCGGCGATGATAATGATATATACGACCTCTTCATTTCAGAAGCAAGTGACTGGATTCATGTGATCATGAGAGTAATCAGAGGAGACAAACGCAAGCGTGAAATCGTCTCTTTCTTTCGGCTCACCTTTTAACCGGTCATGAATACAAGCAGGCATCTTACGTGCGCCCCAAGGATAATGGCGCTTGCGTCTTTCCTATAATTTAATCCATCTGTGGAATGATGAGGTCATGCGTGAAGACACCATTTTGTAGTAGTTGGGCCACAACAGGCTTTAATGGTGTCATTACTCCCTTGCCCACATACTCAGAAATGTTGGTGTGCAACCTTAATGAAAGAAAAGAACATAACTCAAATAAAAACAAAAACATTGAATAATATTTTTGGGAAAATAAAGCAAAATTTGGCATTGTTTGTATTTGAGTTTTCACTGAATAATTAGCAAAAATAACGTAGATCAGGACCGAACAAAAACGTCGAAAAAGATTGAAAATATTTTGAGCATTGGAATACATTCAAGCAAGATGTATACTCTAATTCATATCCGTGTTTCTTAAAGAAAAAGACAATACTACCTTACCTACTTACTGGTCTAGTGGAAGGAATCTGATTTAATAGATTGAAAAAAAACAAAAAAAATCATTTGACAAATGTATAATAGTGGAGAAAAATGTCAACAAAAGGCAGCAAGTGGCCACCTGACATTTTCTCATTGCCAATCTTTTTTTAGTCAATCAAAGGTGAGATTACTAAATTATTATGTCATTAATACCCATTAACACATGCAATTGTGCTCGATGGACATCACATAATAGCTGAGCCTATAAACTGTCTTTTTTTAAACATTATTTTGAACATTGGCAGAGATCTATAAAATTAACAATCTCCATACGTAAATATTTTGAGCAACTGTCTTTAATGTTATTTATTGTAGTTATCCTGCGCTATAAATTTGAGATTTTTCCCTGATTAAAAACAGTCCGAGTGGTTTTGTCACCAATTCTCTTATGTTTGAAAAAACATTCACTCTCTTGTGTGCTAATGGGAGAAGCTATAATGCTCAATGGTACACATTTCTGCCATTTTTCAAGAGGGTTAGCGATTCTAAAAAATACACCAAAAAAGGATTGTCCTATGATGATTATACATCAAATTTTGATGACAAATTAAACCAGTCTGGTAATATAAGCGATGACGAAAAACCGAGAACAACATTCAAGGAAATTAAAGGTGAACATCAAGGTCAATGTATATCAGTGATAGATGGCACATGTGTTATGGACTTTAAATGTATTTTCTTTGTCATCTTTTCTCACAGACGCCATTTTACCCTGTGACGTCCCATTTTAAGGTCATATGCATGATTGATTCTGGTTTAAAGCGAGCCGCAACCATCGAGAAAGGATACAAGACACATCATTGAATTGGGCATGCTAGAAACAAATATAATTATTTCAATCTCACAATTTTTAAAAAATAATTTTCACACGGTTATCACCTGCCTATATATGGCACTAGCTATCAACCTATAATTCCTGCTAAATAGTTTGCAATAAATATAATTCGTGAATCATTTCATTTATAAACTTAAAAACATTGCCCAATATATTTCTGTCCCAATACGCTTCAATCCACAATACCCATGACGACTCATGATGTAATTGCACGCACAAATAAATCCAAATAAAACAAAACTGCAATCCTACTCAATCTTTTCGTCACGCCTTCTTCTTCCTCACTATAAATAAAAAGCTATACAGTAGCCCCATTGACTGACATATTACGTCATTTATTAGGTCTTTCTATAAGGGGCAAATGATTAAGTCGGTTGAATGAAATTAGAGACCTTTGTTTCCGATCAGAGTGCATTATGGTTGCAAATTACACATGATGGTTACGTGCCTTTGTTGTTTCACTCCACGCCTGCATGTCGCTCTCGACTCGATGCTAACAAAGTCATTAAATTGACTCCCTCTCGCATTCATTATGCGTCCTGTTAATAACCGCAAATTAACTTTGCCAACGTGCGCCTCCAAAAGGCCTCCCTCTCCTCCTCCTAACACACTCACACCTCCCTCTGCCTCCATTCTCTCATCCGTTTCCTGTTTTGGCACCAAGTGTCTAATGATGTCAGATCTAGAGGCCGAAAGGAGATATGATGTCATAGACAATTATCCAATTGGACCAATGACAAGAGCTTGTTTATTTCTCTTCTTATTAACTGTTTGTACCCGATTTTTTTGCCACATCTATGTCACATATATACTACACATATTTACATACATATATACATGCATATATACTACACATATATACATGCATATATACTACACATATATACATGCATATATACTACACATATATACATGCATATATACTACACATATTTACATACATATATACATGCATATATACTACACATATTTACATACATATATACATGCATATATACTACACATATATACATACATATATGCATACATATATACATACATATATACATACATACATATATACATACATATATACTACACATATATACATACATATATACATAAATACATACATACATACATATATACTACACATATAAATACATACATAAATACATGCATATATATACATACACATATATACATACATATATATACATACATACATAAATACATGCATATATATACATACACATATATACATACACTTATATACATAAATACATACACATATATACATACATACACATACAGTACCTTTAGATATTACTGATATTCCCTCCAGTAGATGGCGCCAGTTGAATTGTGTGCGGGGCAAACACTTTCAGATCACCTGAAATCCCACATAGGAAAATTTACTGATCAATCACAAAATTAGGGAGACCATATATATCAGCAAAAAGGATGTACTCTAAAAGTAAGCCATTTTAACATATAGCTAGAACAAATAAGTCCATAGGAAAGGGTCAGTTCTACCATTGTGCAGGTTTATCATCTACGTATTCCATTGCAAAAACCTGATGTTGCATGATCTAAAGCTCAAGTCTTCATAATATTAGGAAGCCAGTGCCTCCATCCATGCGTCTCTTGGCCACCTGCAGGCAGACCAAACTATAGAGCAAATTTGAAATGTGAAAATTGCACGCAGGCAGACTATTCCTTTCTCCTCTAATGTATGCGCGTAATTAGTGCATTTAAACAAAGCACGGATGTCCTGCTGCTCCAAATGGCGGCTGACATCTCTTCTTCAGCAGGGTTAATAACAGTGCGCGCATAAATGAATCAAATTGTGGCCCGCAAATTACAGAGCGACTCTAAATACCCGTCTGCATAACGCACGTCTGCTTGAGACCGCCAAGAACATTTTCCAGGCCTATTGTTATTACGCTCATTACATTGATTTGCCAGCAAATAAACAAGCTCGGAAGTTTAGAACTTGTGAATCATTTGAATGTGACACCAGCAGGCCTATTAAGAGAATTTAGGCAAAAAAAATAATAATAAAATACATTCACTTTCATTTCAGTTCTGTCTAGGGAAACAAATTAGAATTACAGTAATCCCTCGAATATCACGGTTCATGTAGACCAGACAGGGCAGCGATAACGGAAAAATCGCAAAGTAGGATCAGCCCTATTATAACGACTTATTTTTCAGTGCGGAATCCTAGTAGTAAGCGTAAGACAGGGGATTGGCTTCCGCTTGCGAGTTTCAGCATGGATTTTCACATTTTTATGAACTTAAACAAAATCTTGTAATAATTAATAGCAGAAAAAAAATGAATTTGCGATAAGTGAAGTCGTGATATGGTCTACTTCACAATAAAAACCAGACCTTAACTCATCTCAGCAATCATGAGAATATAAAAATATGATCTGAAATAAGTGGAGAATTGGGAATTAGGAGCTATTTTCTGGACATTGTGCCTTCTTTTTTCTGTTATGGACAGATCGGAGGGAATGAAGAAAGAAAGAGGGCAGAGTAAATTGCAGCTTGCTCAAGTTTTTTGGATTGAATTCTGAAAATGATCCTTTTAACAGTGATGGGCTTTGAGGCGAGGATAGGGGTCACACGCCATTCACAGCGGGTTAAATAGACTTTCATTTAAAATTACATTCTCCATCTAAGGCCCCAACGCCCTCCCTCCGTCACCACCAACCGTGGCGAAGTCTCTGCGTTCAATCCCAGCTTCCCTTGCGGTGCCTCATCACCCTCACTTTATTATCAGTAAGCATGCAGTGATAGACAGGCAGCACATACACGACATACTCATGCAGGTAGACTGTATATAAATGAAATTATTCATGTCAAAGAATAATGACATGATGTACTTTCACTCCAGTTAGACAAAAAAAAGGTATCATTGTAATAAAAAACATCATTATTTACACATTTATATTCGGAAACACAAAATATTATTGTTCCATATGCCCCGCTAACTAATGAACCTTCTTTATATGCATTGTTTCTTAAATAATTATTCACATTATTGCTGACACTTAACATTTAAATGTAAATCATACGATTCTAGTATTTTGGAGAATAGCAGTTTTTGTTGTTAAAGAATATATTGATCGAATATGCAATTTGTGTGGATCATAAATATGAATAGTACATATGTATTTGTGTGCGCATATAATACACTTTAGAAATGGTTAAAAAAAGGGGCGTGGCAATAAATATACACAAGATTAAAACATGAAACAATTCAATGTTATATCTTAAAATAATTAAAAAGCCAAAAACACACTACTTTACCAAGCCCGTCTTGGAGAAATACAGTATACCATTATTGATAAACATTTTGACATTTTAAATGTATTATAATGAGAAGGGCCCAATTACGTTGGTCCCACTTGCTTGGATGAGATTGGTATTGCACGTGTTTTGGTATTTTTTTATGTAAGGAGAAGCACAGTGGATAAAAGTTGGAAAAGTCACGAGAGGAAGAAAGAAAAATGTTTGCGGGAGTACCTGGAAACTTGCTAGCGGAAATTCTCCCAAAAATGACGTGGAATGGCGTCCCACCTTACAACTACATTGGATCAGCGCGGCCATCGTGTATTGCCAAGTCTTAACGTCACGACAGAAAAAAATAAGTGTTCCGGGATCACCTGGAGCAAATTATTGCGAAAATGACGTTTGTTAATGACGTAGAAAGACCTGCAAACGTACAACCAATCAACCACGCATTGCATTTAGGGCACATTATGTAAAAACAACGATTCGTACATCAACTCTGCTTTCAGCTCTAACAAATAAAAGATTGGATTTACACATTTAAAGAAGATGAAGAAATTAAATCATTCGTCTATTAGCATCCGACAGCCATTTCTAGCCACCATGAAAAAAATTCAACTCTCTACGATGCACGGTTTGGACAAACGTAACTGGAGAATTTTAACATAACCACACGAACACAGACTCACACATCCACCCACAAATCACGCCTTATACAGATTATAGATGACCATTATTAAACAATTGATAAATAGTTATGAGCCCAGTTCAATCAACAATATTTTTTTATCAAATACTAATCGGAATAAACCTGTTTTTTTGTACAGGAATCTTCTCAAAAAGATGAATCCCAATGAGCAAATAATAACAACAAAGGTTCATTCCACGTGTTACAAAGCAATCCATGTCTGATTTTGTCACCCTCCCCTCAAATTAACCTTAATGTAAAATATATAAAGCGGCTCCCCGACTCTCCCTCGACACACACGCGCTAAGCCTGTCAACCAATCAGGACGCGCCTCCACCGTTCCAGCACGTGTGCCCAAGTGGGTGTGCGTGTGTATGTGTGTGTGGGTGTGTGTGGGTGAGTGAGTGAGTGAGGGTGAAAGAAGCAACAAGGCGAAAAGCGACCCCCGTCTTGTCCACGGTAGACGACATACCAAGTGGCCGGAGAAGAGTCGACATGAGCGGCCACTTTGACGACGACGTCCCCCTGGAGAGGGTGGAAAGGAAGGGTAGCAAATCCCCCACGCTGCTCTCCTCCTATTGCATTGACAGTATTCTGGGCCGCCGCAGTCCGTGTCGGGTCCGACTAATAGGATCCCTCCCCGGGAGAGGGGAGCTCGACAAGGCGACCGTGGGTGAGTTTATGCGGGTTGAATTGAAGTGGGAAATTCTGATTGACTTTTGCGTCTAATTTTATTCCATTGCTTAACTTGTCTATTTATTATGCGGCATTGAGAGGACAAAAAGTTTTACGTGGCATTGTGATTATTTGAGATTCTGGATTTTATTTAATATATATATTTTTTTTTCTTATGCAAGTTGTTCCTAAGTGTGCAATATTAGGAAAAAAAATACACAAGACGTATTGATGTTTACATTTTTTTGTAGGGACTACCTGTCAAGTTATTAAAATGTTGGAAACTGTGAAATGTATATATATTAGTATATGTATATTGCCATTTTGGTGCCATAATGGCGAGTGTAGCATTTTTGTGTATTTGATTACAAACACACACAAAAATGTAATCTTGATTTAATTAGGCTGCAATAATGCAGTTTTTTTGTATTGATGGTGGCTAAAATACAAATTTAGACGTATTAGCTCTCCATTTATTTGTGCAATTCAAGAATTAATGTACAATTATATTGACTTTTTGTTATTTGACCACATGCAAAATGAAATGAGGCCAACACTATTGTTTTGCTCACATAGGGTTGAAGCAAAATGCAAAATAAATTTAACAAACATCATAAAATTAGCTTTGATTTTGACTGCATTTATGACTGAAAACCTCTAAAATGTAAATTAAATTGGTATGTTTTTATGCTTTGTTAGATTGCTCTAAAAAATGGGTCACTATGACCTCTGGTTTCAAGTTGAAACAGATGAGTTATTGGCAGAAAAGTGCTATTAATCTCGATTAAATCACCGGATAAACATCATTTTTTCCCCTCAGGGTCGACCAAAGAGCTTTCCCTAAGCGCTGACATGCACTTGCCCCCGAAACTGCGTCGCCTTTACGGGCCGGGAGGCAAGCTGGAGCGTGAGCGGCTCCTCCTGGAAGGTGCCACCGAGAATCTCAAGATCATCCAGGCACCGCAGGTGAGCATCAGCCGCAGCAAGTCATACCGGGAAAACGCCTCCCTGAGCCGGGCTGAGGGCGAACGAAGCCCCGGCGAGGGATCGGACGACAGCGCATTGAAGTTCGACCAAGACGCCGTAAAGACAGAGGAGGAAGAAGCGGCCGCAAATCTCTCGCCTAAAGACGAGGAAAGAGAGAACTCCAACGCCGGGGATGGGGACGTGAGGGACGGGGAAGATAGCGTGTGTCTATCGGCGGGCAGCGACTCGGAGGAAGGCATGATGAAACGGAAGCAGAGACGATATCGGACTACCTTCACGAGTTATCAACTGGAGGAGCTGGAAAGGGCTTTTCAGAAGACTCACTACCCCGATGTCTTCACCAGGTAACGCCATAAAAATATTGCGCTTTGTTGGACTAATAACAGGCATTCGATAGGAGTTTTTGCCCTAAAAATAAAAAAAAAAACTTTTTTTTTGTAATTCCAGTCGGACTATTTGAAGTATATTAGCGCAGATAAATAAATGAATACATATTTTGATGGAATACAATAATTTTTCTACCCCTGCAAATTAAATTTGAAATCACAATGAGTCACAACATTAAGAATTACGGCAATTTGACGCGTCACTATTTATTATAGGCCAATTGGGCAATAACGCAATGGAATATTTTGCAAGTTTTTAATGTTTTTTTTATTGGCATTATATTATTCATATTTTCACTGTCTACTGAAGGGATCTTAAATTGCTTTTGTGCGTGGCAGACTCGTTTGGATGTCATTATTCCAACCATTATGTTGTTACAGTGACAGGTCTGGGATTGCAGAAAAAAAAGGAAAAAAAATAAATGTAACAATCACTAGGCCTATTTCCACCTATTGCAGACAGGAAAAATAGAACGTGTGTGATGATGTCTTTTAGTTCTCGCAAGTAGGATAAAACGAGGAAAAATGAAAAGAATCGAGGCTATTTTAGCCGTCTGTATTGTTGTCAAGACAGGACAAAACAACTCAAAACGCTTATTTTCTTCTGCTTTATCCTGTTTTTTTTTTTCTTCAGGGAAGAGCTGGCCATGCGTTTGGATCTGACCGAAGCCCGAGTACAAGTACGTATTTTTATCTCCTATATTTGGTTGTCCTTTGCATTTTTTGGACGTCATTATGTTCTACAACTGGTTATGTATTTTATACGGTACTTATTTAACTCTTTGGCTGCCATTGGGAGAAACCAACTTAGATGGACTGTAAAGGTTGGTAGCAATGCTAGATGTCCTAGTTTAAATGAATTAGACATCTAAAGGAATAAAAAAAGAGCCAGTCCTTCTAGGATAGATGAATTGGATTTCTATAGTTGCTAATGGTATGAATTTAATATTATTTTGTTATATATTTCCATATTTATGTTCATTATCATAAATATAAATATCGTCATTAATATGTGCTGTTCTTTATTAAATAAATTAAACTCATTCATTAAGTTTAAATAAATATCAAAAATCTTCATACACATTTTTTATTAATTCCTAAGTATACATAACATTTAGATATTTTTTAAAATACACTAATTAATAATGATATAAAATACATGTGTGCATCTAATGGGCTCATGTAATGTGGGTCAAACTTTATGAATATTATTATGTGGCTCATGTTATTCAGATCTTTATGAGTTATCTACAAAAGTTTTGCCCTTTTTTCAAAATAAAAAATAAGCAAATATGCATTATAGAGAACATTATAAACTGTCTATAAAAATATCACAAACTAAAACATTACGACAATATAATAAAAATACAATTACGTCATTCATAAATCTATAGCCAGAAAAAATATGAAAAACACATCTAAGCGAAAGTCCCCTTTATTCCAATTTCTATCCAACGAATACCAAAATTGAGCACCTTTCTACTTTTCACAGGTGTTTCAAAATGAAACTCATTATTTTTTTTGGACACTACCTGCGTCATTCAGGCATGCAATTAGCAATTCCGGTTATTGCCGCGTTATCTCGGTGCGTGATCACATTTTAGCGGCAATTAAACGATATCATAAAACGTTGTATTGGTGCACGAGCAAACACATTGGCAGTGTTTGGATTCCCATCAAGAAGGGAAAGTGGGGAGTGCGCGGGGGGGCTGGACAACAGCGTGGGGGGTAATGCTATTTGATTTCCTATTCCGTGATTGCAGTTAGACCTGCATTGATCCCATGCTTTGCACTTGGGAGGGAATAAGAGGCCATTAAAGGTGTTTGCTCCGGCCCCCCTTCCTCCCATCAGACCACTCTGGTGCTCTGAAAGCGTGTCCAAAGCGGGGGCTCATAACCACAGAGACAGTTCAAACACGGCTTGAGGGTCAATGGCCGCCGGTGATACAACAGATGTCTCTTTAGGGGGCTGGAGGTGAACAAATCACTTAGCGGGCGCCATCAGGAGGTGATAAAAACTCATAAATTCCCCAGGGGCTGTGTAATGCTAAACAGGCCTCTGGGAATAGTGAGTACGTACGTACGCAATACAGTTCCCGTCGCTCAATGGCTTCGGCCTTGTTGACATTTTGCTCTTTGCCGAGAGTGGGTGCGTGGGAAAGTTAAATACTCCCACTCTGCCTAACGTCGCGTTGAAGAATTTCATTTAAAGCGCATTAATTGTCATTGGAAGCAGTTCAGTGGCAATTTTGGGGGTCTTAAGTCAACAGAGGTTTTAATGACCTCCCTCCTACCTTGAGCCTGCCGACAAAAATCAGGGTTTAATTAGTGCTGGGCTGTTCGTTGGCATGGTTTACCTTGCGTGTAATTGCCGTATTTTCTAGTCGTACACCTGAAAAGGACAACAGAAAGGTAATTAATTAATTAAGTGTTCTTATGTAAGCGTGTTAAACATATCTGGATCACCGTGTTTTTTTTTTAAATAGAAAATGTGACATTTACAATTAGATGAGAGGTTAAGTCATCATTTGTTTAAAAATCATTTTCTGTTTGCAGTTATGAATGATATTTGTGGAATTTTGGTTTCAATCGCATTAATGGAAATTCAATTGCACAATTGAAAGGGAAATTTTTCCATTAACAACATTGTTAATGTAAACTCATTGACTAGCATTACTCTTCACCATTTATAGAGTAAAAGTAAATTTTTGGGCAATTGAGAATACCATTTTATCATTAAAAATACAATTCTTTAAGGAATTAGCAAAATTATAAATGAATACAATTCTAATAACAACACTAATCAAATTAAAATGACTAATACCACTCTAAATGGAAAAAAAATAAAACTCTTACATGCAATTGACAGTATAAACGCCCAATCCATTTTAAGTAAGATGACTTTACTATAAAGAATTGGAACAATATTTCTTCTTTTTACCAACTTTCACACCACCAACCCCGCAAATGATATACACGTACCTATGTAGCGAAGAAATTAAACTCCACCCCCTGCATCTTTCCAGGTGTGGTTTCAGAATCGCAGGGCCAAGTGGAGAAAGCGTGAGAAGGCGGGGGTACAAGCCCACCCGGGAGGCCTGCCCTTCCCCGGCCCTCTAGCGGCAGGTCATCCTCTCAGCCACTACCTGGAGGGGTCCCCCTTCCCGCCTCACCCGCACCCAGCCTTGGAGTCGGCGTGGACAGCGGCCGCCGCCGCCTTCCCCGGCCTGGCCCCGCCTCACCACAACGGCTCGGCGCCACCCCTCGCCACATCGCTGGGTTTGGGCACTTTCCTGGGCACGGCCGCTATGTTTCGCCACCCGGCTTTCATCGGGCCCACTTTTGGCAGGTAAGCTCCACCCACCTGTTCACTTCACTTTTTGCCAAAGTCCCCCTTTTTAAACCCGAGGCAATTTTCACTCCAGCTAATGAGTGATGCTTCCACACATTGCTATTTATCTCGGGGTGTCTGATTAAAAATGTGTTGCACTGCTAACCATTCGCAGTGTGGTGTGTAATCACTGCCAAATGTCTTAATAAATTAACCAAATGTGTGATCCTGCAAAACAAGCTGTGAAGAGGGCTGACATTGCAAACACCACATGTCACAATTAGCTCCTCATTTGCCACGAGGGACACTGAAAGCCTTAATTAACAGTAAATGTGTCTTCTGCCATCATCATCATCATCTTTTTTTGTTCCAATGTCAAAAGGATATTCAGCTCGCTATTGAAAGATGAATTCAAAGCAAATCTTTTTGCACACGCAGGCTCTTTTCCAATATGGGTCCTCTGACCAGTGCTTCCACCGCAGCAGCGCTCCTGCGGCAACCCGCCCCCCCAGTTGACAGCTCTCACGCGGGGGCCATCCTCCCAGACCCCAATCCCACTTCCACCCCCTCGTCCGCTGCCGCCGCGGACCGCCGGGCCTCCAGTATCGCCGCCCTGCGCCTCAAGGCCAAGGAACACTCGGCCCAGCTCACACAGATCAACATCCTCCCCCCTGGCGTCGCAGGGAAGGAGGTGTGCTGAAAAAAAAAAAATTAAAGCCCCCTTTTCCCAATCTACGATTCCTCAACCTCTCTTGCCCAGCAAAAAAAAAAAAAAAACACTCCAAATATAGGAGCCCTTTTACAGCTCAGAAAAAATCCAACAACTCCACCCCCTAAGACCACCCCCCACGTCCCACCCCCAACAAAGTAGCACGACCAAAGTCACAAACACTGAATAAAAAAAGTGGACACGCTGAACATGGGTAAAAATGTCACACTTTTTGGCAACAATAATCTAATGAGAGACAAAATAAGAATTGTATTAAACAAGGAGAAACACTAAAGTGAATGGGATGTAATTTGGGGGAAATTTAAGTGCTTTAACAACATTGTGCTAATACATTTAAGAAAATTTACCTTCAACATTAAAGTATAAAAACCCAAAAGATAATTCAATAGAATGCTGGGTAATATGGAAACATCTTGGAAGATAATTTCACGATAAAATCATTTGGTTTTTGACTATTATATGGAAAAACTATGCGTTTTATTTTGTTTGGACTTTAGCAGACCAGACCCGAATGTGAGATGTATCACAACTATCCAATGTAAACACAAAACCCATAGTAGTATACATATTTTTGCACAAATATAAAAAAACTGTGGTTCAACTTCAACAAGTACATTAAGCAAGCATAATATAAATAATGAGTAATTAATAGTAATGTAAGAAATCAGTTTGACCATGTTGTGTGCATAAAAATCCTTGTTTTGTTTTGTTAAACACTGCTAATTCAAATTTTAATTGTTTTGAATGCATCATCAAGCTCACAGTTTGTCATAGGATTGAGAATAACTGTTCACTGTAATTCTCAGCATGCATTGACTTTTACTCGCCAGTTGTGGTCACTTACCACATAATTACTGCATTTTCATTATTTTATTTCTGCACCATGGTTTGGGTCATATAGCAATTTATAACACCCCACTTTTTAAAAAGTTGTTTTTTAATTCTGAGACATATAATGGCTCATTCGCACTGTTGCTGATGAAAATATTAACATCAAAATGGCATTTACAGTCAACATAACTGCCTATGTTGTTATTTTTACATTTTTAACAATTATGTGAAGGTGGGGAAGATTATTATTGTTTTTGCAATATTAATAGATTGTCATATCATCCAGCATTAATTGAATTGGAAGATTATATTAGTTTTAGTGGAATCTAACTGATTATTTTCATACAGTTCTTGTTGTGAATCTCATTAGATTTGGCCATGACTTAACTTCAACTAAGGCAATGAACATTTTCCCCCTTTTGACCATATATACGTGCCCATTTCTTGACTAGTTACCCTTAACATAAACTCTTAAAATCCATTGGCGTTCATAAGAATCTAATTTATTTAACACAAACATTAATTCTGCTTATCTGGGACCTTTTTAGTCATGCATGTGGAAAAAAAGGGCTCATTTTTCAAAGTTTGGTTAAGATACAGTGGTTGAAATACATCTAAAATGTGAGATATTGAAAAGAAAATAATTAAAATAATAAATCATGAATCCTACAAACGCAGTAATGAGGACTAACTAGGCCATTGTTGAAAATAGCCCACCCCCTGGTCAGCCACCCACCCAGAACCAAAGGAAAAGGGTCCACAGACCTGACTCAAGTCTTCTCTGCAAGTATTGCTGATATCCCACCGCTCACCTGTCCTCAGGTAACTGAGATTGACCCTCAGGACAAGAGAGCCTCGTCGGGAAATCTGCAAAGACTGCGTGAAAGAAAGCTGTACATATTATGTCAAGAGGGAGGACAACATTCACCAAGAAAAGTGATCCATTTCCAAAACAAAAGTTGGTGTATATTTCAGAAGACGGAAGTTTTGATAAGTTGCACTCAGTGTAGCATGTGAAAAAATGTCTTCTTGTGTAGGACCCCACCTGTGTTTTATCAATTCTTAGACTTTTAGATCATTATTTATGTCCAAACATCATCGCTTATGAACTGAGAAGTCTAATCTGGGTTAAATGAGCTTCATGAAATGAGTTTTTTTTGGGCATTCAGGACTGAAGTTATGTGAAATATTAAAGAAATATTAATGAAAGGTTTTACAGAGAGAGATTGAGTTTTTTGTTTTTTAAAGGAAATTTTGGTTTGCGGCAACATGATAAAGAAGTAAAAAAAAAATGGGTGACATATTTCCATCACGTCTCCCCTTGAGGCGAGTTGACAAAATAGAGAGCATATATTCATGAACTTAATCCCCACCATGTGAATGAAGGCACAAAGGCGAGGGGTTTTCAATTAGATCCCTCACTTTAGCTGGGCGGGCGGCGACAAAACTTCCTTGAAATAAGGCTTAGAACCACTAAATTGGTTTTAACATCTGTAATGCCATGTCGCTGGAAGTGAGTCCTCTTTGTCATTAATGAAGTAACAAACCACTTCATCAGTCGGCTTTCATGCATATACACCTCGCACGGTTAAATCCTCCCCAAATCCACCCAGTTCTCCCCCTCCCTCCCCCCCAAAGAGGATCTCACTTGATGTGGGGACTATTACAGCAATCAATGCGCCATTCTCCTCCGTTTGACCCATCTTTGGTACCCGTGTAAATCGCGTGAAATTACCCTGAGGATTAATTTAGGCCCTCTTTTGATTGAATGCCACCGCGAAAAAGGCTCTTTTTCATTGGGTAGACTAGTTTTACAGGTCCGACACCTGTTAATCACTCAATTTACTCCAAACAAGAGGGAATCAGTAGACAGAAAAAAATAAAAAATAAAGAGGTTGGGAAGGGGGCTATTTATGTTGGGCAAATTACTTGGCTTGCTTTTAAATATTCAGGGGACACACCTGCAAAAAAGTGACATTTTGATTTTTTTATATGGAAAAAAATGTTTTCTGAGATGGTTTGATGAGGTTTTGTTGAAAATTAGATTTTTCCTCTCAAATTGGCAAAAAAAAATGTTTTTCTCATTTTTAGGGGTGTATGTGTGAGCAGATGACCTGCTGATTAAAGTGTTCTTTGCAGTGTAAAATGACTGGAAAATGGGGTCAGTTGTGGCGGAGTTGCTATTAGAAGTTACATTTTTACGATTTTTTCATCCAAAATGCACCATGGGGATTCGATACTAAATTCATGAATATTTTAATTTTTAAATTCTAAAAGGAAGCATTCTTAAATTATAAAATTTCTAATGATTAGCAGCAGCTGCAGGCTGGCTAATGACTACCTTGACCAATTGGGAATCCCTTTTTACAGACATTGATCTCACAACCTGTCTCTTATTTTTAAACTGTATACTACAAGCAAAAGAAGTTTGCAAAATGGGAGCCATCGATTGGCAATCCTTTCGTTTGCACTCAAAAACTGAAGAAAAAAGGCTTGGCGTCACAACAGCAAGAATTCTAACACCCAAAAAGACCCTTGTGAGGAGTGCTTCAGGAAATATTGACATAGCTTTGCCTTATAGTAAGTAATTTAGTGCTAAAATTAATGCAAAATCCTAAAAACAGGACTTACCATCAATAAATACATTTTGACACAAACAGTACCACATAGATTGTACTCAAAGGCACATATTCTTTATCCTATGTGAAGAACTGAAATAAATCAAGTTTCCTAAGAATATGTGAGCGAGCAAATCTTTCATATATACATGTGTACTGTATTTTTCGGACTATAAGTCCCACCAAACAAATGATGCACAATGAAGAGGAAAAAGTATATATAAGTTGCATTTTAGGGAGGGCAATTTTTTTAAAAACATAAACAAACATACATTCAAGTAAAAATTGTTAAATTTTGTCCAGTGTTTTTAAACTATAGCCTAAAAAACTCCAACAATACAGGCTTTCGGTGGTCAAAAAGGGGAAAAATTCAGTATAAGTATAAGTCGCCCTTGAGTATTAGTCGCAGGCTATAAAAAAACTATAAAACCATTAAAAAAGTACTAGTAATAGTCTGGAGAATACGGTATATTGTACTGCATCAGGACATCACATGCGCAATAACCAGCACAAATTCTAAACACTTTGTTAAATCCCATAAATATAACAGTGCTAATTTTCTCTTTAAATAAAAAGGCATAAACATGCGAATTTCCAATGACGTCAACAGTAAACAATGATTTGAGATATGAACATTCCGAGTAATCACAGAGACAATAGTTATTTTTCTTGTGTTTATGAAGTTTTTATTTCATCCTCCACTGAATAGGGCCATTGTTAACATAACGCAATACATTTTGTTAACCAAACATTTCATTATAAAAAAAAGAATACTGCAGGTAAAAAAAAAAAAATCAAACAAACAAAAAAAATGGAGCTTTTCAACCTCCCCATCGTACCATCACGTGACGTGCAGGTGTCCCTCCCAATAGATGCTTTCCTTGCCTTAACCCACACACTTGTGGACTTGATTTGGCCCCTGATTTGGATTCTTGGGCCCTCATTTCTCCCACCACGTCCCTCGCAGAGAGAATAGGCCCAATCACTCCACGGTTTGTCGGCTCAGTCCTAACTCACTCACTCACTCACTGACTCACTGGGAGAGTAGGCCGAATGGGCTTTGATGAACTGCACCCGCTCCCCTGGCCCCGTGAAAGAGCTGAATAGCGGGGGCTACGGCACTCGGCTCCCCTCTCGGGTTGCCCCTTAATTCCTCGTCTCCCTTGCTCTCATCCAATTAGCTCCGTGTATTAAGCGGTTTATCGTCTCATAACCGCCCTTTCAGCTCCAACAAGGGAGACACTTTGCAATAGGACCGGCTCTCCTTTTGACACCCTCTCGGCTGCTTGTAGTTCCAGCGCACTATGAATAACGGCCGGAGAATGGAGGACTAATTCCCTCATCAAAGCCTACCTTGTTCATTGCTGGTCAAAACGACAAGCAATAAAGCTTAACACCACAATACAAAGAGACTTGTTCGACCTTATTAGCTTAGCGGGGTCGAATTAATGCGATGGACTCCATTTGACTGGTTTACGGCGGACGGGGACAAAACAAGGCCTTCGCTGCTTGTGTGAAAGGCAGGCCGCTGTTAAGAGGGGTAGATGGTTAACTCGAAATATATAACATGTAAATATGCAACACACTTATTTATTACCTTTTTATTTAGGTCTAAAATGTATTTTCCTGTGTCTGTATTCTCACCCTGTTGCTACTGTGAAAGTGGAATTTCCCAAATAAATAAAGTTATCTAATTTAATCTAATATTAGATTAAATTAGATAACTTATTATATATATAGTATTTTTTTTTTAATTTTATATATATATATATATATATATATATATATATATATATATATATATATATATATATATATATATATATATATATATATATATATATATATATATATATACACACATATATATACATACATATATACATATATATATATACATATATACATACTAAAAATACACAGATGTGGATGATATATTGAAATATATCAAGTTTACCGGCCTTTGCCGATTACAAATGTTTCAAGCATACCAGCAACAGCAGGACAGATTTGGAATGGAAAAACAATTGACTATATTAACAAAGGTTTTCTTGGGGAAAATACAAACACATTAAATGGACTGAATGTAAACTACAAGGTATACACAGTTGATTTTTCACGAGTTAGGTCTCTTTTTACAGCAGTGGTGGTGTGAAATATACATTCTGCGGTCCGGAAGAGGTTTGGTAGGGGGGTCCGATCCGGGCCACGGTATTGTTCTGCCCGATCATGCGATTCATGCACGCTCATCTTTCAATGTCATTGACAGCTCTAGACATCCAATCCATTCGCCCCTTCTAGTCCAAATGAATAGGACACCTAGCACCGTGAATGGCGGTATGTAAGTGAACTTTCCAGGAATGCCGAATTTACAAGAGAGAATATTAACTAAATGTATGGATTTGTCATAATTACAGATAAAATAGGGTATTTAAGGGGAGCATTACTGTTAAGTGTTATGCTCACTCATTGACACAATATTTCTTTCCATACAGTTGTAGTGATGAAGTTAGCTTTATCTCGATAATACTACCAGACTACTAATACTACAACACCCACATATTTATTATTATTGTGGTGAAGATGGTGCTAATTAATCAAGAGATCTTAAAATCAAAATAAACACTTAATCACTTGTGCATAATCAATCTAATATAATTGATGCCCGAGTAGCATTATTTACTAAACGTTGTGACCAGTCAGAGTATGATAGAGACAGTAGCATCTAACAATATTAAATAAGAAGATAAATGCTACATTTATTACTTTTTATTATTTCCGTATCAAAGACAATCCCAACAATATAAAAACAACAATACAAATGACTTTAGTAATTACGATACTAAAAGGAAACTGACAAGCGTTAAGAACAATGTGAAGTGAGAATTTGCCATGTGAGTGGCCGCGAATTGGGGCAGGAGTGAGGAGGAGTGAAAATGGATAAAAACGGTTAAACAGAGGCTGCGCCGGAGAAGATTTACTGTTCGATATGGAGACAAAAGAGAAGAGGGACCCCTCACCCAAGTCAACTCCTGAATTCTTTGTCATTCTAGCTTGTGACTCACACACACACTGGGCATGAATGGAGGTAATCAGAACAAGTGATCATTGCATTCAGGCATCCAGTAAGTCCAACTGTCCGGGGTCACTATCATTTACTAATTAGAGTCTTATAGACCATATTGAACTTTCCCTAGAAATAGGTGATTTTTGAAGACATACCTGGGAGAGAAGATACTTCCTCAAGAATGTCATTAACACATTTAATCCCCTATCCTTCTTCATTTTGGGGGTTCAAGACAACATGGAACGTGTCATTAATTGGCCGCAAAATATTATTCAATACTTATCTATTCTTACTTCAAGGCAGAGAAGGCTTGAAAGAGTTTGGCCAGGTTAATATCCGAGTAGCCACTGGTCGAGAGGACTTTATCTGGCACTTCTTTCAACTTGCGGTAAACCTCCTTTTCTTTGTTCCAACGTCCAACACGAGCTAAAAAAAAGGTGCAAAAAAAAACTCAAATAAGGAAATGTTGGTTACCTTCAATTGGTTCAAAGGAAATAAGGAGAAGATGGTAAATATTATATTTCACATCACCTAGGGTCAGTTTCCCCATTTCCCTACAACAGCTAAACATTGAGGGTCAAAAAAGAGATCACGGAATCAAGTCCAAGCAGAGCGCTAAGTTGATAGTTTGTTGGTTATCCCCTCAGGTGGGCTGCAGAACAATAATACCATCTAAAATGGGATGGTCACCATTTGCCAAATCTTACCAGCGATACAGTGAGTGAGGCGATTGCATCAAGTGTCATTAAACCCAGTAATAACACACTATTGGACCCAAGAGCTAGAGTATAATGGTGCAGCTGAAGAAGCTGAAAAGAACACAATTAAAGACTTTTCTTGCATCATTGTACAGTATATCTAAAGGCCTTTCATTTTATTTTGAGTCGCATATTCTCTGGAGGGTTCACGGGGATGCTATAGCCTAAGACAACTAGCTATTGGGAGGAGGTAAGAGGTAGGATCCACCCTGGTTGTTAGCCAATCACAGGAAACAAGGTCTAGAGCACAGGTGTCAAAGTGGCGGCCTGGGGGCCAAATCTGGCCCGCCGCATCATTTTGTGTGGCCCGGGAAAGTAAATCATGAGTGCCGACTTTCTGTTTTAGGATCAAATTAAAATGAAAAGTATAGATGTATATTAAATTTCCTGATTTTGCCCCTACTAAATTGATAATTGTTATTTTTTAATCCATATTTTCTTGGTTTTTAGTTCAAAAATCATTTTGGAAAAATCTAAAAATATATTTAAAAAAAGCTAAAATAAACATTGTTTTAGACATAAAAACCTGAATATTCAGGGCCTTTAATCCAGTTGATTTAATCCATTTATAAAAAAAAATTAAAAAAAATATTTAAAATGGTCCGGCCCACATGAAATCGAGTTAACGTTAAAACGGCCCGCAAACCAACCCGAGTCTGATAGCCTTGGTCTAGAGAATTTAGAATCCGCAATAAAATGGATATACAATGCAATACCATGCATGTTCTTAGTATGTGAGAGGAAACCAGAGTATCCGGAGAAAACAGCAATCCTTATCATTGTTCATTGGGGTCTTTCCTTTATCACTTTTTTGTGATGTTAAAGTTTGTTTCCATGGTAATTGCTTTTATTCTGGACCCAGCTAAACGGCCAAGCTTTTTACTTTGTGAAAAGAGGAAAGTGAAAAAGGCAAAGATCCTCCCGGCCCAGAAATATAGACAAGGACTAGAGGCATAGACGTCGTAAAGTGGAAACGTTGTAGGTCGAGGACATCGTAATCTAAGGACAGCCTGTACTCTTTTTTTATGTTTTGGTTACCAAGACTGTTCATTAAACACATTACCACAGAATAACAACTTCAACGTGAGACACTGAAGTAGGTAATGGGGTTTATAGATGATGTACTGTAAACACACACACCTGGCTCAATTGTCCATATGACCATATTTCCTGTCTTGTCCTTCCTTCCTGCTACATTAGTAGCTGCTATATAAATAGAAGCCTACCAAGTGGCCATAAGGAAAAATAGGTTATACACTTACACGTGCGTATGTGCACGTCTATTCGTGTGGTTGACTTCATTGGCAGAAGGTATCACAAGAACATATTCATGCTAACAGGGACATTTGATGGTAGGGGAGAAGACACAAACGAGTCTATTTATCTAGGTAATAGATGGGGGTGGGTGTGATGATGCATGATCAAGCGAAAGCAATCATGTCATCATTTCTAAAAAGGTAGAAAATCATCCATCTCTCTCACCCCACCATTGCTCTTCCTCTACTCTTTTTTTTATGATGCTACCTCAATCACCATCAATGTGTAGATTTGAAAAAAAGGAGGATTAAAAGAGGAATAAAAATACAATCGGGAACAGAGCGGACATGTATGAGTAGAAAAGTTTGGCTCGAATAATCTCCACTAAGGAGAGAAATCATAAAGTCAAGTTAAAATGTATTAATTGATGGAAAAATTAGTTTGGACAACGGTTTTTTTGGCAGTTTGTTCATATTTAGGTGGAAAAAACTGATTGTTTGACAGAAACATTGTATACTAATGTGTATCTATTTAGGCCTGCCACACTAAATTCCACCACAACAGACACTGAATGGTTACATTGATTAGATTTTTGTGATTAGTATTAATAGATGGCGGACTAATGACCATCAGCTTTGCCGCGATTAGCCATTTTTATCCTAAATGCGCACCCTTTTAGTATTGCAGATGTAATGGCCGATCAAAAATATTTTGTTTTGAGAAGTTTCAACTATGTATTCAAGAAAATGTGTGTATGTGTATGTATGTATCTTATTTTATTTAAGTCTCACTAGTCTTACTAAATACCATATATTTTTTACTTATTACTATAAGGCAAACCAGAGTATAAGTCGCATCAGCTAGAGAATACATTTGTCACCTGTTTGGTCGGATTTTTATATTTTATTTTTTATCAGAAACCAACAACAAACATAGGTTAAGTGAAAAGGAAAACATTTGGTTAAATAGGCATCTGTTAACATAACAGTTTTTTAGATAAATTGCCTCAAACCAACAACATAATATTCTTTTAGTATTCAGAGAGAAATAAAAGCATATATGTATATTAATCGTATTAGTTGCAGGCCTAGCTAAAGTACAAAAAATGTGTGACTTATAGTCTGGAAAATATGGTAAAATTGTATAAACTATATCCCTTAACCACAGCGTTTTTCTTTCTCTTCATTCTGTCTTGTTAAATTTCAGCTGATATATTTATACTCTTATATTACCTTATGTTGAATTGTGTGATACATTTTTTTTTTGGATTGCCTTTAACGTTGGTGTCGACACACAGACATGCACACTAACAGCACTGGGCACAAGAACGTTAAGGCTCTGCATGCACTAACTAGGTGTAAATACAATAACAAGCCTGTAATTAAGTGAGCATGATGAAGTTAATGGAGATCGGCCATCGTGTCGGCCGCCTACATGAATATTCTATTAGGCTGCTGGTGGCGGGCAGCTGGAATAGCAGTTAATTTAATCACCACTCGGAGCATGGGGGAAACTTCTTTGTGTGAGTGTAATTGCACAGAATGAATAATTGATTCCACAATTGCACCCACAGACTTGGTGCAGAAAAAAAAGGGAGGATGAAGAGAGGGAAGAAGGTGGAGAGACATGAGAGCGGAAAAGAGAAGTAAGAAGGAGAGTGGGGAGTGGGTGGACCATTATAATAGTGCAGCTCAAAGACAATTTAGTTTTATCAATGCGGCAAAATCACATTATGGCTCATGCGCAATCATGCTGCCCATACTTAAAGACCTGGAGGGGAGGGGAAAAGAAGCAACAGATGCAAAGATGAAAAGTGACAAGAAAGGATTTTGAACATGTCAATAAGAAATGCCAAGAGAGCGGCTGCAACGTGTTTTCATGAGCAAGTGCCAGGGTATGTATATAATCTATTAGACGCTCTCCTGCTGTGGATAAAATTACCTCTATATTTTAACTCAACTCCAGCAATCACACACACAAATGACATGTGCACTTGTTCCAAACTCATGTTCAATCGACATTCTACTTAAATGTGGTCTACGGTGCTTGTTGAAGGTACAATACAAAAAAATGCAGCCACTTCTGAATAGAAATATGAACTATCAAAACAAAACTATGGAAAATGCTTCACTGAACCTATTGGTTTGGCGACAATACAATCAAATGGGTCAAAACATAAAACAGCAATAAACATTGTCATCTGTTAGATCTGCTGTTTTGATCGTTTAATAGGTCAACATTTTTTTCTAGTTTTTTTTGTCAGAATTTCAGATTAGGGGAAAGGCCTGTATTAAGAAATTAAATCAAATCTGCAAAATTAAATGATTTCCAGGAGGCCTGGGTGGGAGAGGGCGCGACATCCCAGCTGGGGTCGCCCCTGGTGACTTGTTCATGGAGGGTGGCAATGTTCTAATCTAAGGTAGTTACGGTAAATTATGTTTTTACATATTTTTTATGTTTTAGCTTGACACAGTGACATCGTAGAAGTAAATTATTCAAACAATGCTGCTATACTTGGTATGGCTACCCTTTCTTTTTTACCTCTCTTAAAAAACAAAAACTACTGACAAGCGTGTTGGATTAGCTCATCTGAACAGGTAACTCGATCAAAAATATGCATAAAAGTAAAGCGTCATAGTGAACTGCAATAGAAGAACGCAACATCACCAAAAATGGACATTCTAAAACACTTCAGTCTTTCTCGTGTTTTCGACCAATAAGACAATCATACTATATACTTTAAAATCTTTCATGAGGGGAAAAAAATACTTGGCAGTACATGCACACAATCTACACAGAAAAACCACACACATCAGAGAATTGTATGTCTCATCCCTGTAATCTCAGTGATGTGGCTCCTGGCTATGTAATGCAGTAATATGTGGTATTACGGCCACAGGACAGAGGAAAACACTTAAACCTATACTTTCTAACAGCATGAAGGTGTGCGTGTGTCTGTATGTGGGTGTGCTACAATTTTGGCTACTTGATGTCTTCTAGTAAGATCTTTAACAAGATTTCGGATGGTGGAAAAGAGACATTACTGTCCATTCATTCCATGAAGATTTAGTGTTCTGTGTTTAACCACAAAGCAGACCAGCTTCAATATTTGTTTGGATTCATCCAAAGGTTTCAATGACTTAACCAAGCATGTGCAATGGCAAATGTAAACAATGCCTTGTTGAAGAGATGGCAATGGCGTAGTTTGGAGCATATTTGCTCCAGAAAAAGTGAGGGAAAGCGTTTTCAATGATAAAAAGTTATTTTGTGTACAAAAAGACCAATTGCGGCAGTTGCACATTTTCGTAGCTTCCTCAAGGTGATTACGTCAATGTTTCCCAACCACTTTGAACCAGCACACTCGTGTACCGTGAGTGATGGTCCGGTGTGCCACGGGAATTTACAAGCCATAAATTGTTATATTCTGAGAGAAAAATATTAACATCATGAGATTAAAATGGGACTTTTACGAGATGAAAATAA